>NC_091667.1:11566969-11870000 GCF_042453785.1 Malus domestica | reverse complement strand
TTTAAGTGTGGAAGAATTGTGTGGTAGCAGAAATTTGATGAATTCTGTTTTGACGAATTTTTAATTACAAAACAATCAACATCTTTGATCAAAGACCTAAGCCTTACGCACCCACGAAATGGGGAGGGGGGTTCGGTCAATGATCTCCGATGCTTAAGTTAGTTTCTCTAAAAAGAGCAAGTGTTTAGAGCTTGTATGAGTAGCAAAAGCTTAGCGAAATTTGGAGGTGATGAGGGTATTTATAAGAGGTAGTAGCCGATCATGGTATAGGGTTTTGTCCTACACATGGCAACTTCATGTTAGCCAAGTTATTTCATCTGTAGAGTGTGTAAGGAAATGATATTTCCAAGATATTAATTGGGAGATAATATCTTGGAATGATGATGAGAATATCCCTAATTGATTGTGATAGGGATTCCTTACTTGATATGGTTGATCTTTAATTAGGATTGTATTAAAGATAGGATTTGGTAATTAATCTTATCTTTAATGCCTTTGATTTTTCCATGCCACGAGTAGGGGAGATTTGAGTAGTTGTAGTCCTCTGCTTGAACTTCTAGGGATGTTGAGCTGCACGTCGACTCCACAAATTGTATCAACAAGAATCAATGTCACTTCCTAGAGACATATGTAGTTGGAGGAGGTTTCCCCATGGTTAGGGCCTCAACTCCAAGTCGAAGTTTTTTTTTTTCTTTTTGAACAATCAATATTATCTATACTAGGGGTTGGGAGTGGGCTAAGCCTCACAATGAGGTAGCAACAATATGGTTCAAATTCGCTTTTGGTGAGAATCGAACCTAAGACCTCTCACTTACAAGTGAAGAGGAATACCACTAGATCGTAGTATTAAGTGGCAACTCCAAGTTGAAGTATTAATTCTCTCTTCCTTGCTTTCTCTTGAGTTAATGACATATTTCTTTTCTAATGACAAAAGGACTTGCAGTTTGAAAAATCCAACATAGACCTAAACCAAAGCACAGGTTGAATTTTCAAATTGCAATACCCATCTAAATCCAACATGTGAAAAGTAGTTGCACTCTTCAGTTAATGAGTCTTGACTTAATATATTTTTAGGAGTTTGAAAGTCCTAATGATGAAGAAATTGGGTATCGAATAAAAATTACTGGCTTCAAATCCATCACTCTCCAAGTCAATGTAAGAATTGAAACAGATACTCTAGTGCCTTAATTTGCTGCTGAAAGTCCGAAACTTTCATCCCCTTCACTATCTGGTGGTTTGGGTCTAGACCTATAAGTGGTTCGGGTTTACTGGATTTGGATCGGGTTTCACCCGATTCATTAAGCTAACATATCACTCACACCTAACTTGTTAAGCTAATGGGTCAACCCATTAACAATTTTTTTGTTTTTTTTTGTTTAATTTTGTATTCTAATGCAAATTACACATATTTTACTCAAGATTTCAAGCATGAAGGTCCAACACATTTAGAAATATCCAAATGCAAATTTGATAAGTCTTGCAATTGGCCATATAAATATGATAACACCTTATAAAAGTGTCAATACAAATATCATAAACCCTTACAAAGGAACTCATGAGATCAACTATATGTGTGTCTATGCAAAAATTCACTCTTTTTTTCTTTTCCTTTTTTTTTTTTTTTGGTATCTTGTATGGTGCTGCTCATTTGTCTAACTTATAATTTCACGCCATCTCAAAAGTTAAAGACTTACTTCAAAAATTAACTCATAAATCAATTAGTCAAGAACGCAAGTTAAAGCAATGCAATGCACTTGTCCCCGTTGCACCCGTCTCTATCTCTTTTTAGAAATTACTAGAAAATATGCTCGTGCTTTGCTGCGGGACCTTGAATGCACCAGCCTTAACTGCATAAATATGACACATTTAACCTGAATAAATTAAACATAATCCTGAATGAACAGAGGGATAGATGAGTGACATTATCTTGATTTTTCTTGTAAAACTCAAAGCTTACTATCCAAAACCAAATAATTTGTACCATTTACATGCTTGTGTGCAACATATGCCCTTCACTGGAAAAACATCAAAAATCGAACACAAATTTGCAAATCATTGACAGATTTTGTTTTACATTTTTATCATCAAATCAAGTGGCAGTGTAGCACGTAAAATTACAAACTTGAAGCAACCAGAGAGAGCAGAAATTAAGATGCAGAGATATCCTCAAACTTGCAACATACTATATGGAAGCTAGCCGTAGAGGTTTGTGAAGCAAATTGCGGCGTGAGTTGCAGTCAACTGAACAAAAACATAGTAGTTTAACTAAAAATATGCATGATGAAATGGATTCATAGTTTTCATGCATGACACAACCCTATATTATTCCATAAGTCAATATCATTCCACAAAATGAAATTATAATGCTTACTTGTTGCAGAGAGATCAATGACACAATGAAGGCATATGGCGAAACTTAGTAACCTATAGCATTCATTGCACTTTGTAGCCGATATGATTTTGCATATTTGATGGCATCTGCTAACACAAAAAAGGCCACAAAAGGGATGCCAAGTCTACTTTGATTCTTATGTCATGCAATAAATAGAACAGATAGATGATGTTTTCCATATCAATAGCATACCAAGAAATGTAAAGGACGCAACATAGTAGCTTACTAATTCAAAAGATTAAATGAACTATAAATGGACCAGTGGTTAATCGAACAAATTCAATACAACTAAATCACCTACTAATTTTCAGCTAAGCACTACATTGCCAAGAAAAGTGCCCATATTGCTGTGAATGTAAGAAAAATGAGTTAGCACCATCCACTGCTCATTTTGATAAATGGAACACGTAGAATCTATTCATTTCAAGTAAGTAAAAATCCAGAACAGGGAGATGGAGATATCGGACGTTGAAAAGTGATTAAATTGCCATCTTAACAATTGATTTAACCTATATACACCTACAGGTATCAAATTCGATCTTAGATAAAAATAAAGCTGCTGATGAGATCACTGATCCTAGTGTGAGTCATCACTTCTACTTTTTATGGCAATGATTACTTACAGTTCTCATGCGTACTCAATTGATCAATAATATCGACAATATATCCATCATTTCAGAAGGGTCATTATTAAACATCTACTAATCCGTAGTTACCTGTAGTTTGAGAACTGGAAGCCTGAGGCATAACAAATTTGTAGATGTTTAGTAATGACCCTCCTGAAGCTCTTTATCAACTATGCATGTGAAGTTAAGAAAGGCATGAAGCAATGGAGTCAAGACAAGATTAATTTTAATTTAAGAATTTTAACAATGAACCTTGAATTAGTACACTTGGTGATATGGATTCCATGTTTCATCAAGACCACTCTGAACAAATGCGAGATTTTGGCATGGATTCTTCGTTCCCATTCTCACTTTTGACTTGGCATCTATTGCTCTGTTTAACATGTAACATTATATGTATTAATATAACACGTATATAAACCGCATATTGCATTGTGTGTATATAATGTAATCTTTTTCTTATACCAAAAAATAGTTGGCAAATGACACATTCAACCTGCAGATATAAGTTCTATTCAAGTTTATACCAAATTCATATAACATTTCCAAGTAAATTCATACAAAATTCGTTTAAAAATAAACAAAAATTTTAGCAAGTTGGGCTAAAATACTACAATTCCTCAAAGTCGAAAAAGCGGGGAAAAAGGAAGTCAGCTTAGCATAATATACAAATTTTCAAGCTTTGAATTGCCTTGTTCGCTAATCAGTATTCTGTTATGTATACATACAACCATTGAACTTATTATTTGAATCCAAAGCGGAAAGGTCAGGAAGACATTCACAAAACCAAATCAAACGCACCAAATATCACATCAAAGAATAAATTATATAAATTGACAGATTGAAAGAAACTCAGTAGAGATTAGAAAGAGAAAGAGAGACCGGAGGAAGTGGGAAAGTGAAGAGAGACGTAGTTGTAGAGGTTAACGAAAGAAGCCATTGCCAAGAAGTCAAGCTTGAATAATTAACATTTATTGTTACAGATGATTAACTCTAAGGTTTCTCAATATCTATGATCAAATGCATGTAAATGGTTAAATGAGTAATTTAGCTTATTGATTTTTCTTCAGCCACCAGTGCAAAATTCATACGAATTCTCTCATATGCTTTGTAAATCTACCAAGATTGGTAATAACATGCTACTTAGTAGAACATTCATTATTCACCCATTACTATTTAGCTCATAGTTACGAATACATACATATATTCTGGAAAATTTAAATACCTAATTGTGCAAAAGCATATGATGAGGGAACGAAAAAACCAAAGTAGGTACCTGGCTAAACTGGAGAGTAGTGTTGTTAACATACCTAAGAATATACTAACATTCGTTTAAAAATGCATTTATGTAAGTACTAACACTACATGGCACTAATAATTATTGCTACGCATATGAGGATTAATCAACCCTTAATGGCACTAATAACGGACTTACATCTACATATTTAAGAGGATTGATATAATTGAGTGAAGTGTAATCACTAGCGTTTCACATTTAACATAATTTCAATTATGAAATCTACATCCCAGTTAAATAATAAAATCAGGGATTAAACTTATTTACTATAATATGTTCATGTATTATAAATTATTAATACATGCAATGAAGAATGGTTCCATAGTACACGTATACTGAGATGCAAAGAGGGCAAAAGATTGCATAATTGGAAGGAAGAGCTTCAAGATGAGAATTGAATTGATCAGCAAAAGATTGCATATACTGAGATGGAAATTGTAAGGAATGTGGATGTACAACTCACATAAGAATTGACTTACCTGATAAGTGCACAGTAACCAAAACCCAAAAAAATTATAATACGCAAACAGAAAAATCTAAACGAAAAAACCAAGGAGATAGGAAAAGGAGGATGAATCATTATTTAACTGAAGAATACAATTCATAGAACAATAATTAGTACATAAAACAAAGCATCAATGTAAAAGTCATGGGGCTACCTAAATTCTAAGGGTTGAGGACGATAGCTTAATAGCACCAAGTTCCATTTTCATTCAGAGTTTGGAAACTGAATTCAAGACTCTTCTGGGTTCCTATTAACAAACATAACATGGCGGACCAAATTAAAAACAGCTTTAAACCGAAAATTAAAACCTGAGTAGTTCTAGTTCTTTTTGTAAGAATTCTCATAACCCTGAACAAAAAGAAAAGTTTACCGCAAGCTTGGAGCTAATCGGGGTCACATTCTCCTTGCTCTGCAAGTACACATCACAAAATTCGAAGTTGAAAACTTTTTTAAAATATATATAGCAACTTGTCCTACCAACCTGACTTTAAAATACAACTTCACTGCTTTTAGAGGGTTGTGGTTTCTTACATCACAAAAATGATATATAATGTAAACTAATGAACTTGATTCTCCGTGGAGGGGTATGTGTATCTTTTAGAACATCTATAGCTGACAAAATGGAAAGGTAAAAAGCCATTAAACAATTATGTACACCTAAACAATGGTCTAAAAATAAGCTAGCTTATATAGATGTTACCAGAATCTCAAAATGAACGATGCCCTGGAAATAGCCATACCCTATTGCGCCTCCTTGTTCCCAGTTTGTTCCGAAATGGGGGTTTGACTCATAGTTTGC
This sequence comes from Malus domestica, assembly GCF_042453785.1. Lineage (NCBI taxonomy): Eukaryota > Viridiplantae > Streptophyta > Magnoliopsida > Rosales > Rosaceae > Malus > Malus domestica. The sequence continues at coordinate 11,864,381 of NC_091667.1, read as the reverse complement.
TCTGCAATGGGAGTTTGACTTATAGTTTGATCTGCAATGAGAGTTTGAGTTATAGTTTGATCTACAATGGGAGTTTGAATCTTGACCGAACAAAATTATTGATCGAAATCGTTCTATTTATTAATGCTTGTTCAGAGTGAAATCTGTTTTCCATGCAAAGAAAACAAAGTGAAATCTGTTTTCCATGCAAAGAATCTCTTCGCTCTCCGCTCAACACTTTTGATACGTTTTATTTAAAATGGGTTCTCGAATTGGTCATCTCACAAGGTATTCTAACTCTCTTTTCATTCATTTCACATAAACCAATCATACATTTAAAATAGGGCTTGAATAGCCTAATGTAAACTACACGAAAAAAGATTTTGAACTTGGTCCAGTAGCTGAAAAGAATTTGTGCCTCCAAATACTAATGCTTACCCATAACCTAGAATTTAAAATTAGCATTTTGTGGCATTAGGATGTGAAAACTGAAGCGGCCGTTCGTTCTCTCTTCAGGTTTTGCTTTTTTTTTTCTTTCTTGTTTTCTTCTTGTCGTCCCCCTTCTTCCTGAAAGGGAGGTAAAACTCAACGTGGGTGAAGGAGAGTGGCCACCTCCTCAAACCATTTTGCACGTTTAAAGAAAATGGGAGCAATTGCTTCCCTAATTTCTTTTATTATATATATATTATTGTTATTATTTTATTAGTTTATTACTTTTTTGTAATTAGGCGGTTTAGATTCTTTTGTTGATCAATTTCCACTCTTAATTTTTCTTACCACTTAAAACCCATTTTCCTAGAATGCAGGAACCACTCCATTGGAAATTATCCCAATTTCATTTTCAGTTTGTGAGTCTTTGTAGATTTGCCAGTGGGGTCTCGACTCTTGACGGATAAAACAATGGTCTTGTAGATTTGCTCGTAAAGCTCTGGTACCAGCTCAGGTGTTTTCAACATCACCACCTTCTTTTTATTATCTGCCTTTACCGGCAATGTTGTTCGTGGCTTTGTTCTGTCCCAGCAACAACCTAAAAACAAATCAACAAAAAATGCATTGATATCATACAAACAATTTGATACTTTACATCTTCAAGTAAAAAAAGAAAAATCAAATAGCTACAATATTTCCCCAAGTAAACAAAATTATTAATTATAAACATTGAACACTAACTATTTCTCGAATTAGATAGGGGTACCGATACTATTTCTTAAATATAACACTAGTACTATCATTATTTCTTAAACTGAACACTGGCATTATCATTATTTCTTAAACTGAACGCTCACTATTTCTTAAACTGAGTACTGGTACTATCACTATTTCTTAAACTGAACATTCACTATTTCGTAAACTGAACACGGGTATTATCATTATTTCTTAAACTGAATACTCACTATTTTGTATATTAAACACGGGTATTATCACTATTTCTTAAACTTAAGACTAATATTATTACTATTTCTTAAACTGAATACTGATTATTTCATAAGTTGAATACTGACTATTTTTAGAATTGAACACAGGTACTGTCACTATTTCTTAAATTAAACACTGACTATTTCTAGAACTGAAAACTGACTATTTATTAAATTGAAAACTTGTACTATCATTATTTCTTAAACTAAATACTAACTATTTTTCGAATTAAACAAAGATACTATCACTATTTCTTAAATTGAGTACTGATGTCATCACTAATTTTTAAACTAAACACTATTTCTATAATTGAACATGTGTATTGTCACTATTTCTTAAACTGAACACTGTTATTATCACTATTTCTTAAACTTAATACTAACTATTTCTTAAACTGAAAATGGGTATTATCACTATTTATGAAACTGAACACAAGTACTATTTATGAAAGTGAACACGATAACTATTTATGAAACTGAACACGAGTACTATTTATGAAACTAAACACGAATACTATTGCTGAAATTGAACACTAACTATTTCTAAAATTGAACATTAACTATTTCTAAAATTGACCATTAACTATTTATAGAACTGAACACGAGTAATATCATTATTTCTTAAACTAAACAACGACTATTTTTGTTATGCATGAAACAAAAACATAATTTCAAAATACCTCCAAATACACCACATAAATTTTCATTTACAAATTTATTATTTTCATTCACAAACTCACGACACAACACCCCAAATGCACAAATATAATGGCCAGCCATCATCAAAGGTTTATAAACTACATCACAAAGCAAATCCATGAGAACATGAGATATTACAAACAAACAAAAAAATTAAACGAACCAAACTCTCATTTTTATTTTAGCATTCTAATGGCTTATTTTCCAAATCAATACAACTTTGCCTTAAATCTGCCTTCCATTCCAATCAATGCTTCCTTGTACCTAGAAGTAACAAAAGAATGCTCACCAATACTTGCAACGTAATGCAGTAGCTTAGTGATTTCAAAAGGGAAGCTTTCCCTCAAGTACTTAAATCCATCAGTTCCTCCATTACTCCTCTATGAAATGAATCAAATATATCAACCATGACAGATATTTAATATTTTTCTCTCTAATTTCTTACCAAAAACAGCAAAACAATCAAACATTCAACAGAACCCGCAGCTCGCATCTGCCCCTTGATATATTTTCTTCCACATGAACTCTTCAACAAAAGGAATAACTAGCCAATCCCATGAAGAAATTAAACTACATTCAGAAAGAACACAAAAACAAACACCCTTCATTCCTCTGCAACAATGGTTCCCCTCTTACTCACATAGATACCATCAAGAAACTTCCTAATACACAAGATGGCATTTCTGGTTGATCAGGGCACAAGATTGAGAAAAAATTCATTTCCATCCAAGATGGGGTTATCCTTGACCTTTTCACATTGGGTGATAGAAACATCATCATATCCACCTTACTCACCTTCTTTCAAAAAGTTACGTGTGTCGATCGACTTGGCCTCATTAGTGATGGAGGCATTGATGGAAAAATTAGCATACACAAACGCATCTTGTAGCGATACCCCTTGGTGATGTCGGTGATGAGATTTTCGATGTGGGAGAGAGCGGTGCAAATGGCAGGGCTGATTTTAAGGGAGGCGAACCAGGCCTTGACCTTCAGCTTCAGCTTTTTGGTCTTATTCCCATGAGGACCTCGATGATCTTGGCGTGGACCTTGATCTTGACACCGTCGGGGATGTCCTTGGTCTCAGAGGAAAGGATGGTCATCATCTTCGCTTCTCTGGTTGTTTTTTTCTCTCTCTCTCGCTTTGCAGGTCCGGTTGGTGATGAAAGGAGACGAGGAATTTGAGGTTATGGAGGCAGGGAATAGCAAAGAAAAAAGGAAGAGAGGATAAACGAACAAAGACTTGTCGTCGGGGCAAAATCGGAAATTTATAGTTTGAGCCATTTTAATTGGACTAGTTTAATATTGAGTTTTGTCCTAACCATTAAATAAAGTTATTACATAGTTTTTTGTTAACATTCAAAGTTTTCAAGCCTTTATCATTGGTTTTCCTTTATATTTTCTCTGACTTTTTAACAGAATAACAAAAAAAAACACACATCAACAATCCCAAATCACAAATTTTGATGCATTCAAATTTATCTCCTACCTACCTATTCATTTCTCAAAATTAAAACCCTAATAAAAATTAATCTCCAAATCTCCAATTTGTAAATCATAATTTGAAACCTAATCAAAAGCTCGTGATCCCTAATTTGGTTTATTAAATATGAAATTGCTTACCTTAAATATCTGGAATGTTGGAGATAAAACAGAGAGGATTGTGGTTGACGGCACAGTACACGGTGCACCAACATTTGTACGGAAACAACTCGCTGGAATTGGAAGACCCAGACCCAGATTCAATGCCAAATCAAGAACAAATTAGTGATAATTTAAACTAAAAGTCCTTAATTATTGTTGCAGAGAGAATTCATATCAAGATTAACTACATTATTTGATTCGAATGGAATCCAAAAGCAGCATTAACAAGAAAGGTAAAAAGTTTAAGGAGAAATTAGGTTCTAGTCCTCATTTTATTACTCTATTGATTAAAACCTTATTTCTTTTTAATTTTTTATCGAGATTATTGGGTATTAATAACATTATTAATTATTTCAATAATAAAATATTTTTTGTTTTTAAATATATTCTGTGACAGCCCGTCCCGAAAAATTATGATTTTTATAATTGTATTACGTGGAATTTCGAAAAGGCCCTTTGAGGCATATGTCTTGATTTGTGTTAATCGCTTGTCATGACATGTAAGACTTGATTTCTTGGCATATTCTTGTAGTACTCGTCGCTACAGACGCGTGGGCGTAAGCGGTTCGTGATTTGGAGCTATAGCGAAGAAGTTATTAAAGTTTGAAATTTGATCAATTTATTAATTTCAGAAAATATGGATTCTTCCTTTATAAAATCTGGTGTGCTATTTGGATGGCCTAGATTTAAAGAAGAAGAAATGGATGGTGCGGATGGAAAGGAAAGAAGGAAAAAGAAGAGGAAGAAGAAGAGGTTGGGCAAGCTGCCCAACCAGAGGGAGAGATGCAGTAGCTCCGGGAGAGAAAGGAGGGAGCTAGCCGAATTGGGAGGAGAGAGAGAGAGAGAGATTGACCAATCGGAACAGGGAAGGGAGGAAAGGAGAGAGGGTGAGAAGCGGAGGAACGGAGGAGAAACGGGTTGAGGGAACTCGCAACCCGTGTTCAACCCGGTCGACACCCGTGTGCAATTTCAACGATTTTCACCCATTTTTCCGTCGAATTGCTGCAAGAAATTACTTAGGAACTTCTCCACGACCTTCCCTCTATCCATTTCATCTCAAATTTGGAGAGATTTGGTCTTGAAAATGGAGGAACCCGCGAGGAAGGGTGCAACGGTCTTAGTTTCGAATCACCCAATCCCGAAGCAATTTCTTTCAATTGCCACCACCCATGGCATCCTCTTGAGGCCTAGAACAAATCCCAAGAAATGGTTGGGATGGCGAAGTTGATTTGAGGACGGATTGAGCACACCCAAAACCTAGGGTTTTCGACGGGTTTTGTTGAAATTGGAGGCCTTTCCGACCGAATTGGCCTTGGCCACAGGTATGAAAGTTTCTCTACTCATTGATATCTTCATTTCTGTAAATTTTGGTAATTTTTTGAAATAGTTGAATTTTCCGGCGAGCCGGGGCGGCCGACCGCCACCCACGGCGGCGCATGCGGCGGCGCATGGCCAGTGGACCATCAATGTTATTTTTAGGCTATGTTTGATATCCTGAATTCAGTTTTGATAGTGGTTTGTCGTTGGTTGATCATTTGGACTTAAATTCGATACGATTCATGGTTAGGCCAAAAGGTGAATCGAAGATCCAACCGTCGGATCTTCACCAAACTTTGATATGTAGTAGTACATAATATTTGAAGAATGTGGGAACTTACGGATCGGGAATTCTATGGACGAATCTTCCCGAATTGGATTTGTAAGTTCATAAAATAAAAGGTTAACCGCCACTTAGTGTTGGAAATTGGCGGATATCCAACCGTCGGATCGTAACGAAATTTTAGTATATTGTTCTAGAAGTTTAATGTGTATGTTGGGGAGTGACGGATCGGAAATCTGAGTTGTGGATCTTTCAAATTGAGTTATGTGGGGTTATGACCCTACCGTCGAACTTAGTCGACGGTTGACCCTTGATCAAAGGGTCTCGCATTATTCTTGAATGCCCTTGTGGCTATGTGTTATGTGAATTTCATATTCTATGGATAAGAGTTCTGAGACGTGGTTTGATAACTGTTTTAGGAGCCGAGCGTTCGGGACGCCTTGGTTTTGATGTTAGGGAGTCGTAGCGCGGACCCTAGGTGAGTGGGCATTTGTTTTCTATATATATCTATATACTATTGATTTTCCCAGAAATCGAGTTAAATGAAATGCGTTATGAAATGAGTTTTGAAATGCCATACATAGAAATTATATGAATTATATGATTTGGTATATGATGCATATATGTGAAATGGTGCTGTGGACACACAGGTGAGTTTTTATATTATTCAGACGATTTATTTATGTGAATGGCATTGAAAGCTCATAACCTGCACCCTAGGTGATAGTGCTTATATTATTCACCACACCGCACGCTCGCCTTGGATCCAAGTAGGTGGATGTCGTACAGACCATTAGAGGTGGTTCCGACATGCCAGTCGTACAGACCATTAGAGGGGTTCCGACTGGTGGGTGACCTTAGATTATGCGCGCAGATGATTGATGAGAGAAGCACTAGAGCGTATTATTTCACCATCTTAGTCGTACAGACTACTATACGTAATTCCGACTTATGTGCAGTGTAGTGCCGTACAGGTCACAGTTGGTGACTTCGGCAGGGCCGTACAGGTCACAGTTGGTGACTCCGGCTGGATGGGATATTGAGCTATAGAATCAGCCGTACATGACCACTATAGGGTCTCCGGTTGATTTGTTATTTCACCTGATTTATATTGATGCATTCATAGTATATTTTGGCATATGGCATGACATGGCATATTCTTTCTGAAAAGCGTTGAAGGATTGTGATTTGAGCTTTTGATGATATATATATGTTTATATACGATTATATATTATTTTCTGGGAAAGTATACAGGTTTTTAAGAGAGGGGTTATAAATGTTGAATAAATGAGATGTTTTGAAAAGCTTTATTTTTGCCCACTCACGTTTTCTGTTTTGCGCCCCTCCAGGTTCTATTAGCAAAGTTCTTTATCGACGAGGATTCGTGGCATGTCCCTGTTAAGGTGGCTACTTTTGTGGGTACGGTTTCTACCTATATTGTTGTACTTGAATATGCTCTGACATCACGTGTGATTTGGGTTCATACCCATGCACAGTGCACTCTGTTATTAGGCACCTTTAGGTTTAAAATTATTCGCATTTTTCCTTATCACCACTTTATGGTTTCGTCACCTTCCAGGTGGCGGCCAACACAGCTCGATTCGGGGTCCTAGTGGACATTCCGGATCGGGGTGTGTCATATTCCTTGAGTGTTAAAAATGTTACAATTAGTATATTTATATAATCAATCAATGATAGAAAAATTAACATATGGTATATTTATGTTTTATTGCAAAACTTTGTATCATATATTTATATTTTTAGTTTGTTCCCACTTTTAATTTGCAACCTTTTTTTTAAATTTGTAGTATTTTCACTTTAGTTTTAATTTGTACCTATGTATTAATTTCATTTTGCGCCCATATTTTTTAAAATTTCATTTGTACTCATAATTTTTTAATCTTTTATTTGTACCCTAATTTATTTATAATGCACCTATTCTTCTTTATTAATGTACCACTTTGTTACATGTGAAATGTACCAATTTTTTTTTTTTGTAAAATGAACCAATTTTTTAACACTATGGATACATTCTTTTGCCATTTATTATTTCTTATTGTTACATAGTTTTTATCCATTTATTTAATCAAAATGTTTGAATTTTTTTATTGTAGCCGTTTCTAATAATATTATAATAAGAAATTTTAAATTTATAGGATTATAATTCTCATAATATATCAAACAATTAATGTCAAAATTATAAAATTATAAATATTAATAGTAATATAATGAGGTGTACAAAGTCAAGGGACTTTGATCAAACTTTGAATACCATTAAGGTTTTAGTCAAAAAGTGTTAGGGACTAGGGACCGCATCCAAAGTATCCCAAAAATTAATAGCAAAAGTCACATTTCAGCAGCAATTAATAGCAAAAATCAAACTTTAGTAGCAGAGACCAAAATAATTCAGTGAAAAGGAAACAATCCCAAACAAATAGAAAGAACTTGAGAAACAATTCCGAACAAATCTTTGGAAAGCAACCCCATCCCTCCCTCACCCTCTCTCTCTCTCTCTCCAATTCCAACGTATCCATACATCTATCTCTCTCTATAATAGACGTGCAGTTTCATTAATCTTTGTTGCCGAAGCATGCAAGATGGTGAAAAGGCTATTTATCTAAGAAAAAAAGGGCACATTGTCCATCATAGAAAGCAAGCGTGGAGGGAGAAGAAAATTAATCATATTCCAGAAACCAAATATTCACGGAATCTTAGAAACAGTCACAGCAGCTGACCCCATAAAAAGTTGCTCTTTTGAAATTTACAATCAAAGAAACAAACCATCATCAGTTGTACCGTAACAAAGCAAGAGCACAAAAGGAAGTGATTGAGTTTAATAAACCCTAGTTTAGTTACACAAAAGCACTAAACATAAACGAATCCGAAACTACTGATTGCCAAAAATATCCCAATCAAAAATTAAGATAAAAAACCAATCTCCCTATAGACACCACAAAAAATGAAAACTAAGTTTACCCAAACGAAAACGGTTTCATGAATCTCACATCTCTCATTTTTTTCAGATGAGATACACACTGAATGCAAAACCATGGTAGAACATGTGCTCGAATCCAATATATTGACAGTCAAATAAACCTCTAAATTTCAACACAGCTTCAAAAATTAGACAAATATAGATTCCAATTTCATCACCGAGACATTATTTAAGTTGCACTGAATTGTACGCGAATGATATATTATAACTTAATGGAGATAGTATAATTGAACGATTCCCTTACCATTTCATCAACTAATATGCATTGCAAATCATCAAACTGATCATCAGATCCAATCAATTTGGGCCTCCAAATTCTGCATATCCGGACTCTAATCTTCTTGTTCGACTAAAAAGGTTCCAAACTGCAGATCGAAACTATACTCATTGGCCACTGACATCACTGGTAAGTAGAAAATTTAGCTTACAAAAAACAAATTGCTTTTGTTAACATTCTTAAGCTGGCATTAATTGCTTCTTAATGCAGGAAAAGTGCTTTTGCTTTTTAAGCATAATGGGCAAACTTAATGTTGATCTACGTAGTGTTTTTAGTTATGGTAAATTACATAAAAGTACCTTAACTATTGGATCATTAACAGTTTCATACCTCATCTTTAAAACGTTTCAATGTCATACATTATCTTCGAATTTGTTGCAGTCAGTTGTCTATCTATACCTCTATTAAATGATGACGTGACATGATACGGAGCCCACTTTCTATTAAAAATTAATAAAATATTAATTAAATATTAACTAAATATTAAAAAATTAAAAAAAACAAAAAAAAACCAGATCCCATCACCCCACCCCTCCTCGAAACCCCATCCCCTTCATCATCTTCTCCATCCGTCGTCCCCTGCAACTCCTTCTTCGGTTCTTCCCCATCCACCCGTGTCTACCCCCAACCTTCCTTCAACACCCCGTCGCACCCCAGCTGCATCATCAGCGCCGTGTCCGCCGGCGTCGCCACTCCTCCCGCCGCAAACTGCACCACGGAAGCCTCCCCAGCTGCTTCGTCTGCATCACCAGATCGTACAGCGCCACGATCTTCTTCTACGAAATCCACCACCACAAAAAACCCAGACCCCGGAGGAACAAAACCCACCTTCCCATTGCAGCCATTGTTGTCGACAATGGTAAGCCTCGAATCGAAGATCCCCGTCTCGGACCTGACTTCCCACGACGAAGTTCTCATTGTTTTTGACAATGGTAAGCCTCGAGATTACCTTAGATTGAACCCTCATCTCGTGTAGATAGTATCTTGGGTGAGTGTTGCTGCAAATGGAAGCGACTAACGGCGTTCTCCTCCCCTCTTTGTCGACGGCGTCTGGGTGCGTCTGGGTCGGTCCATTTCTGGAAGAGGGGTGGGCGGCAGAGAAGGAGGAGGCAGGTCTGGGGAGGGGGGGGGGAGATGTTGGCGTGGGTGGGGAAGGGGTCGGGGGTTGCAGGAAGGGGAAGGGATTTGGGTTTTGGGTTTTGGGTTTTGGATTTGGGTCGGGGAAAAAGGGTGTTTGGGGATTTTTTTTTTTTTAAGGGTAAATTATTATTTTAATAATTTTTTAATAGAAAGTGGCCATGCTTTAAGCCACGTCAGCTTTTAACAAAGGAATTAACAGACAACTAACGGAAGGTATGACATTGTAACAAATTCAAAGATAAGGTATGATATTGAAACTTTTTAAAAATGAGATATGAAACTGTTAATGACCCAATAACTAAAGCAGTTTTATGTAATTTACCCTTTTAGTTAATAGAAATGAAAGTTTAAATTGGTTAGTTAAACTAATGACTAATTGTTTGATTGCATAGCCAGTTCGGGTGGAGAACGTGATTAATTTATATGTAGCCTAATTTGTTTTGCTGCATTTTTATAAGAATATACATTACTGGTAATTAGTTTAATTTCTTTATGGTCACTTATGTTGCATTTAGGATTAATTTCGGCTAGAGGGACCATGTTACTTATGATATGATAAGGGATAATGATTATCTGCTCTTCACTTCCGGTGTCCTTTCCGTGCCCTCCTGTTTGTGTGATCACGGTTAAGTCACGTCAACATTTTATACTACTATTCATTTTTGTCTTATTATATCTATAAAAAAAACAATATAAAATATTGATGTGGCTTAACCGTGACCACACAAAACAGGAGAACACGGAAAGAGTACCGGAAGTGGAGGGCAGACAATCCTTATCCTATGATAAGATGGTTAATGTGTTAATTAACATTTGTCAATAGTACTTGACACATGATTTTATGTAATAAGTACGCATAAACTATCATGTAATTTTTTATTGGATAAGTTACATTTTATCTTCTGAAATTTGCATGCAATTACAATCTCATCGAATATTTTTAAAACATTTCAATTTCATATATTTATTATCATTTCATTTCAATATCATATTTCCGTTAAATCATCTGTTAAGTAATGACGTGAAAAATAAAATAAAAATAAATTATAAAAAATAAGTACAAAAATAAATACAAAGGGGCCCACTCGTCTTCTCCGGCAAATCTTAAAGGGGGTGTGCTATCCATACACCCCAAATTACTTCTCACACATCCTTGTTAATTTTTGTCCGTTGAATTTCTTCAATTAATCCAATCCGACGGTCAAAAATTAGAAGATATGTGAGAAGTAAAATTGAGTATCTGGATATCACACCCCCCCCCCACATCTTAAAACAAGCATAGCAGCCGGGTACCACTCCTTCCACAATTTCTACGCCGCCGTCGAGGGTGGGCATCTGGAAACCCAAAAAAAAAAAAGATGTGCCGTTAAAACTTTTACCCAAAACTCCTGTGCAGATCGCCGGTTCTCGGGTCGAACTGGCGAGTTTAGCGTGCAGAGCGTTCGCGACGGAGGTGGAGTCGCCAACACCGCCAGAAGATGACGTGCAGAGCATTCGCTGGGATTCATCTTCCCACTTTTGGCCTTGTCGCAGTCGCCGCGACGTTTATTTCGACAGCCCGCTGGAGATTTCGGGGGGAAGGTTGCTGAGCCCAGCCGAAATCCATGCCGAGGTGGCAAGGTTCGCGAATTCAGAGATTCCGAGGAGCCACCAGTCGACGTAGGAGTCATAGGCGGAGATTCCACACCGAATATGATTTCTTGTCCTTGTGCAACAAATCTTCTCTAACAAATCTCGGGGTTCGAATTCGAAAAACAGGTTTCCCCAGCAGATTTGGATCTTCCTTCCATGAGAAGGGGAAAGCAAAACCTTCGGTACTGGTTTATGCAAGCAAAGGACCTTGCTTCTTTCTTCAATGTCAGGCAACAATTGACTATTGTTGGAATTTCTACCACTGTAATCTTACCTACTTAGTTTTCTGCAACATCATATCTTATCTTGCATATTAATCTAATTACACCAGATCCAACCAAACCCACCATGAAAACTTGTAAATAATTCAAATTTTCTCTAAAAACCCATTCTTTTGAATCACAATGCAAAATTGGAACTGATTAATCGAAGCAGAAATGCTGAAATATGAAAAATCTGCAAATTTACAGTACCAGCAAGGACCAAACGTCTCTTGGGCGGAGGAACGTCACTCGGGCTCTCAGTCGATGAACACCGTGCAGATGGATGCCTTGCTCGGTCGAGCCGTGTGGTCGGTTTTGGGTATTTTCTCAGGAATCGTGTGAAAATTTTCCAGGAAAATCTTCAACATGACGAATTTTAAAGGCAATGGAAAATAGAAGTTTTGTCCTCTTTGTGTTGGACGGTAGAGTGTTTAGAGAGTCGGAAAAAACCGGTTCCACACGCCCCCTCGACGGTGGCGAAGAACTTGATGAAGGAGGTGGCATCGGGCTGCTTGTTTTAAGATTTGGGGAAGAGTGGTGGGCCCCTTTTACTTTGTTTTAGGGATTTGGATCCTCTCCCGAGCCAAGGAGAGGATTCTCCTGACCAAGCATTGTGGGCTGTTGGATTTTCATCTAACGGCTATAATTAGAACTTTAAAAGGATTTCATGTTTGTAGCCATTAGATAAAAATCTAACGGCCCACAATACTTGGTCAGGAGGATCCTTTCCTTGGGCTCAGGAGAGGACGCAAATCCTTGTTTTAGTTTATTTTTGTATTTAAATTGATTTTTTTGTAATTTTATTTTTGCCTTGTCATCAGAATATATGGGCCATGTATTTGACACGTCATTACTTAAACATGTTACTTAACAGATTTTTTATATTAAAATGAAATAATAATAAATGTATAAAATCAAAATACTTTAAAGATAATGTACGAAGTTTCAATTGCACTTAAAGCCGAGAAGATAAAATGTAATTTATCCTATTTTATTTTTCTTACAATATTCTTCTCCATCAGTAGTTAATTAGAATATCCAAGGAAATTTAATTCACTGGCAAAAACCTAATGTGAGGTATTTATATATGCAGATAACACTTTGGGGTTCACTACTCATCCACCGGCGTACCTTAGCCCACAAGCATCAGGGAAGAACCTTCTGATTGGAGCCAACTTCGCTTCAGCTGCATCCGGTTACGATGAAAAAGAAAAAGCAGCAACCTTAAAAGTAAAATTCTTGTCTTATTTATAACAACACTCTAGATTCTGGGGAGGGGCTTTTGACACAATATCTTAGGTGCAGAGATAAACACTCTTATATATGTTAATGTCGTAATCTTTTTCAACAAATTACCTTTGTAAGGTATCAAAACAAGAACTTTTCTGCAGCAAATAAAATTCTTTCCTTTGCCATGGTAGTTTTGTTTAGATTAATCAATGTTATACCGAGATGCATTTCTTAGCTCAAATTTATATACTGCTGGAAAGTCAGTTTGTTATCCCACAGTAACGCGCAAGCATTACTATCTAGTTACTATAGTCTAAAGTTGTGAAGTCACTTGGTTGAAATATGTTTTACAAGACTTAAGTGTCAAACATAAACATCCAGTTAAGTTATATTCCGATAATCAAGCGACACTTCACATCGCTTCGAATTCGGTCTTTCTCGAAAGAACCAAGCACATGGAAATTGATTGCCACCTCGTACGAGAGAAGTTTCAAAGTGGGATGATTTGGACATCTCACATTTCAACCATGAAACAACCAACTGACACCTTCACAAAGTCACTGAGTTTATACCAGTTCACAACTTTGCTTTGCAAGTTAGGAATAATCAACATCCATTCCAACTTGAGGTGGAGTGTTGAGTAATGCAAAGCCTATCATCAATCCCTTGATTTAAGGAGTCCATCTCCTTGGTTACCGTACAGTCATCTCAGCTTACTTTCCATTCACATAGGAGTCTAATTCATGTAATTATTTGTATTGGCCTTAATTTTAAGATTTTGATTGATCCATGTATCTGTATAAGTCTCTTGTACCTATTAGTCTTTTTCTTAATGAAAACCATTCACAAAGAATAAAAGGTTTTACAAGATTAGATTGTTGGGGTCAAGTCAAGACTTGTTTCTTCTATGGTGCTGCTCATTTTTCTAACTTTTGATTTCACGTTGTTGGCCCTAAAAACTACCAAGCCTATGTGGTGCGCAGGTCGAGTAACTAACGAGCTAACTATGTCATTCGGTTATGTGCAGGGCGTGCCAACTTGGTGCCCGAGCTTGGCCGGGGAGTAGTTGCGTGGCATTGGGTGTGCTGCTGACTTCTTGATCTTGCGACTGCGGCTGAGGAAGGAACTCGTCTCGGCCTTCAGGTTCTATAGTCTGAAGACAAGGCTGCTAGTTCTGCGAAGTTCACAAATTGTCGGCGCCGGATTCGGTCATAGTGATTATATTCGTAAGAGTATAAGCACGACGAATCGACACCAGACTATATGGGCACAAGTACTCAAAGCAGATGTACGTCTTAATCGTAAATGTGGTTCGGTTGTCAGAATATCGAACTCTAAATCCTACTTGTGAGTATTCAATCATAAAACAACTCGGCGTTCAATGTGCCGAGCCTAATAATATGTAACACCTCACTTCGTCGAGAAGCCTAATGAGATGACCTCTGCCAACAAGAACTCAAAAATCCTTCTTGGCCGAGATTTGGATAGGTAATCAGTCGGCCTTGACGCAGTGTTGTTTATCCAAACTGAACGTGCTCCGCGGTCGGTTGATTCTACGGTAACAGTGATGTTTATCCAAACTGAAGGTGTGCCTCCACAGTGTTGTTTATCCAAACTGAAGATGTGTAGGCGGGAAAAGGAAAATCAAAATCTCAAGGTTATTAAAAGGTTTCGCGTAAAGCGAGAGTTTGCGCATGGCAGTTTGTGTGCTGAATTGGAGGGGGCTCAAATGATGCAGCGCACCTTGTATTTATAGTATTCATATTTTTTGCTTGGCAATGACTGATAATATTGTAGAGTCCAACATCAACTCAAACTTGCGGAGAAAAAATTGAATCGTGTTAGAGGCCTATCCTTCAGATTGATATTCGTGGCTTTTCAAACAAAGCAAAAACCTATCTAGGCTTCTAAGTTTATCACATCAGAACTCCCATCAATGCCTTGCTTTATCCCATTAAGACTCCCAATGCAACTATAAAGCTTTCTTTTTCTATGACATCTGTTCAGGTGCAACCACACATGCAATGTGAATTGCAATATGTCACTGTAATCTAACTCTTGCACGGCATTAGTCAAACACTTATTCAATCTTATCCATACCCCCTTGTTCTCTTATCTGACAAACATTTAATTTTGATGAAAATTGTTGTTTAACCAGACATAAAAGTTAACGAATATTCCTTTCGGACGACACTCTTCATCATCATTACTACTTCAAAACCATCTGATCAAATACCTTACCACATGAGTCTTGAAGTTGGAGATATCGCCCCATTTATCTTGTACAAGAAAGTATCAAGATAATTCACCATCAAAGGATTATATCATGATTAAAACCACAATATATCCTTCAATAGTAATTGTCTTAAATATTATGCCATCCAACGGTTAAGAGCTATATTCATTAACGGCTTCGATCATTCGGGCCGATTGTGTAATTTTGGGTCCAAACGTTGCCCCCCAGTTTCCTTAAGCTTCGGCTCATAAGCCGAATGGTTAAGGAAATTAAGTCTCTCCAGCCAATCAGAAGTACTTTGACCGTCATCCCTTGCCACTGTTCACTTGATTCTTAGTAACTTGCCGATGGAACATGGTCACAGCTCCTTTTGACCAAAGAACAACCCATGGTCGAAGATAAGTGATAAATAATCATAAATCAAGGTCGAGAAGAATTGGGATTGGGGTCGAGGGTAAAATGGGCCGAGGTCGAGAAGAATACATTGCGGTCGAGGTCGAGAAAAGTCTTTCCAGGCAGTTCGGCCTGCCTATATATATATATGTTAAACCCCAAACCAGCAATCATGACTTATTCGGCCAAATTTCCATTGTGAGGATTCCAGCCAACATCCCAAAAAAGTCACCACGGCTCACTAGCCTCTTCTTGATTAAGGGTGTGTTTACGTACCAGTAATGTCAAGCCCCGATTCCAACATCCGTCTAGGATCGACATGTGTCGACACCAATACCCGTATATATCATATACCCCGCCTCCAGGATATTACAAAGCACAACTCGAGAATCGAATCACATAGTAGTTTTTCGTATACTTTATGGCTGCATCTAACCTCCTCATTATACTGCCTACGTACCCTCATTAGGGATCAAGCCATCCGTAGTTCGTCATTTCACTACACTCAAATATTCATCAATTAAATCGCTATGTCTCAACACTATATCACAATGCATAACATGCAATATTACAAGGGACAAACGACGGAGCATAATCATATTCACTGGTCATAAAGTTCAATGAGTCTAATCATAATTACCATAACCATAACCAACATCATTCCATAATCACATCCATCAATAATGCCAACCATCACATCATCAATAACACATACAACACGTCGAAATGCGGGCTAGAGCGCCACAGTTCGGCCGAAGACTACATCTCTGAAAAAGGAAATTTTGGACCACCCAATGGAACCAAGGCACCAAAGGGGATTCGGAACCATCACTCAACGGAATCCAATTAGGATACGATTCCGGACCATCACTTAACGGAATTATGGAGTAGAAGGGATTCCGGACCGTCACTCAATGGAATCCAATCATGATACGATTTTGGACCATCACTTAACGGAATCGCGAAGTATAAGGGATTCCGGACCATCACTCAACGGAATCCAATCAGAACTCAGTTCCGGACTACTCAACAGAACTGAACAGAAGTCCAGGAATCATAACAACAGCTCGAAAGAACAAGACATGATTCAAGTTACTCAATTCACAAAGACTCAACGAAACGAAACAATATCGAGCAATAAATCCCCACCACAATGGGTTATCGGTCCATTACTAGACCTCACATCTCCCAAGCAATTCAATATGCATTTCAATCACATGTCACAACCATTTCCAATACACAAGTCAAATCACATTTCACTACATCATACCAATCACTATGCTTCCAACATTATATCTCAATCCATAACTTGTAACATATCAAGGAATTACGAAGCACAATATTAATATTTAATCACGTTAATCAATCAGTGAGATAGCATATCATTTCACGAATTTAATTAAAGAACTCTACATAATTCCATACTTGGGTTATGGATAATAATATGGTAATTCTAATTTGTATTCACAAGATCCATCATGGGTAATTCCCATTCACACGAATCTAGAATTCTAAGATAACCTTATGGAAATGAGCAAGAACAAGGATTCTGGACTACTTAACGGAATCAAAGTATCAAACAATTTCTCATAATTTACCCAGACCTGTCGCATGTGAAATAAGTGTCTACATCATGGAAATGGTGCTATCAAACCAACACACAACTTACCTCCTACCTCCACACTTATGATTTACAACATGAGCACATACACCATCCATTTCTGAATTTCCCATCTAGGTACCAAAGCATTGTTTCAAATTATTACTACAAGCATCCATCACCTCGATCAACTCTTATTCTCAAGTATATGCAATTACTAAATGCATCACTTCCGACTCTAGTCTTAATTAGATTACTTGGAACTACCAATTCACACTATGAGATCCAAGTCCTATTTTGGTTAACTTGAATTAACATGATCAAAATAAATGTAACATTTGAATGAAAACAGTTAGAGAAAATAAGTGAAGATGCTACTTACAAATATAGATGAACCTGTATATAAAAGTCTTGGCAGTTGGTGCATATATATATATATCTGGGGATATAAGTAAGTTCCTTTGAATATGCATACATATATATATATGTATACGGTAGATAAGGAAACAAATTCATCCCTTCATTAATTTATACATACATATAAGGATTCGTTCAACTTTAGACATAAGCAGAAAGGTCTGATAATGCTAAACCAATGAGATGGAATCAATATGCTCATCAACAATGGCTATTCACTGTCATCACAAGGATAAAATCTGGACCACGTCTGACTAAATGTATACTAACAACTCGAGCAAAATTGTACCAAATATGAAGAGAAACAATTTCACATTATGGGGCAATATAATTGTCGATTCCCCATCATCAACATTACATTAATGCATTCACTAACTTTAAAGCAACAAATGCAACATGATAAATGGGTAATTTTCAAATAAGACTATACATACATAATGTTAACCATCAGCATTTCATAAATCAGATGTCACACACTGGGAAATTCGACTTTTTCCAAAAATTCTCAAATTTTATAGGAATAAAAATCTCAACAAGTAGAGTAAACTTTATACCTGTGGCCAAGTCCAATTTGGCCGGGAAGGCCCTCAGATTGGCTCCTCGCATCCGTCGAAAACCCTAAGGTGGGTGTTCTTCAATTCGGCTTCCTTGGTGTTCCAACGCCCCTACAACTGATTGGGTGTTGTTCTTGGGTCCAAGAGAAGTTGATCAAGGGTGATAGTGAATGGTGATACTCATCGGAATGACGAATCGCCATCGAGAACCCCCAGGTTTTCCGGTGGAGTTCTACCTAAATTTGGCCTTAAAAACCCTTCAATTTGAGCAAATAAGGTAGATGAGAGGTTGTGGAATAAGTTGCAGGTGGTAGAGGGTTGAGAATGACCTGAAAAAATGGTGGAGATTGGCCGATGATAGGAGCATATTTATGCGACTTAGTATGTTTGTTTTCGTGCATTTATGTTCTTAGTTCTTAGTTATGTTAGTAGTTTAAGCCATTTTCGTGTGTTTATAGGTTCTATGGGCCAAGGATGCAAGAAGATGCATTTTGGAGCATTTTGGAGCATTTTTGGGCCAAGATTGGATGGTGCAAACATGGAGACATGAGGATGGACGAATTTGATGATTCAAAGGGCTAGAAATCTGCATGTGTGTGTGCAAAGTGTTGGCCTACAACTTCAAACATCATAGCTGCCATGTGATGGTAGAAAATGTGTTTATTGCTAGCTAAATGGATGAAGAACATGTATGTGCAAGTATAAACACCACATGGGCAGCAAGAAGGAAAGAAAACAGCAACACACACACCACATGGGCAGCAAGGAATCAGAAATTAAAGCATGGAAGAGTGGGAAGTGATGAGGACAACACAAACACACACACACACATGCACACTCACGGCAAGAAGAATGGAATCAGCAAAGGGGAGTGAATGGACAGCAGAAAAAGCAAAGAAATTGGACCACTATGAAGTGGATTTCTTGTTGGTCTCCCACTTATAGCTTTGGGTGGCTTTGGCATGATTATTTCTAGGTGGAAAGAGCACAAAGACAGCTCACACACATGCAAAACAAAGCTGGCAGCATCCTTCCCTTCCCTTGCCGTGAGATTCTTGTGTCCATTACCTTGCAATTCTTTTCATTTCCAACCTCTATATAAGCACCATTCAGCCTTCAAGGAAGACACACAGAAATTCATACACATTTACATTAGTTCCAAGGCTTGCAAAGAAGGAGTAGTGCTTGGAGTTGTGCTAGCCATTCCATTGGAGTTGTTGGAGCATTCTAGGTGTATTCTACTTTGTTTTTCTATGTTTAATATCAATTGTTTTTGTTTAATTGCAAGTATGAGAAACTAAACCCCCTTAGTTGGGGGGTGATTCGAAACCATGTACATGCTTGCAATATGATTTGATTACATTCAGTTGTTATTTCATAAGTTGCGGATTCAATTCGTTCATCTACTTGATTGATAACTTATTTGTGTATGTTGATTGAGAGTGCACGCTTAGTTTTCATGCATGAATATGATGCTAGATTATGAGGGAGTTTCACCTAATAGTTACAATCTTATAATCACAAGTAGTGAAGGTCGCTTGAAAACGATCGCGTTGAATGAATTCTTGGCACTAGTTTCATGCTCATCATAGTAACGAATGTCTCGTCAACACTTATAGTTCTCATTATGCTTCATGATTCTTGATTGTATCTTTATTGTGCTCATCACGTAAGGAACCTTTGAGGAATGCTTTGAATTGTTGTATGCGCTTTTCCATCCAATTCATTAACTTAAGGAGAACTTGAAGGTTAATTTAAGCGTATCTAATTAACTTGGGGTGTTGAGTTTCATAATTTATTGAAAGAACAACTGAAAATCATTTTGTTTGCAAGTGTGTCATGTGTGGAGAAGAACCTCCTAACTAGCCTTTTATCCATCCTTTTCATCCAAAAATGTTTTACAATCTGTTTTGTTTTAAAGTTTCTGTTTTGTTTTCAAATTTCGTCCAAAACAAATCCCCCTTTATTTTGAAGTCTTAGATTAGTTAGAAAGTGTTTTGATTTGTGTTTCTAAGTGTTTTGATTCAAGTTTTCATCCAACTTCGTCCAAGTTCTTGTTAGGTTCTCAAAACTGCCCAGAAAGTGGTTTTTAGGCAGTTTTGAGTCATTAGGTTGCTGTTTTGAGTTTTATGTTTGTTTAAGTATTTTAAAGTATAGTTTTGCATTCTTTGAGTCTAGTTTAGTGTTTTAAATTTTTTTTTTATGTTTTTAAGTCAGTTTTCAAGTGTTTAGCAATCCCTCCTAATCCCCGGCCTAGAACGATCCCTACTTACATACTTTACTACATTTGATAAAAAGAGGGTTTAATTTTGTGTGTTCACTTATTTTTCACATCAAATTTTGGCGCCGTTGCCGGGGATTAGCAACTTTGCTAATCTCTTGGATTGTTTTCTTTCGAATTATTGTATTTTGTTTAAGTTTCTGTTTAAGTTGCTGATTTGTTTTGTTTTCTTTGTTTTTAGGTACTAGTTTATGACCCGTAGCTCACAACCTGTTCGTGAGCATATCTCCGACTTTGACTGTGATTTTGAGAGGACTTTGAAAAGGAAAAAGAAATTGCAAGAGTCTAATCCTCCTAGTCCCGAGCCTGAATTAGAAGAGCAAGAATTTGAGGTTGAAGAGAAGGCCATGGCACAAGTGGGTGGAGAAGAGCAAGGTATAGCCATGGACAACCGTACACTCAAGGAGCTTGCCGCCTCGGGTTTGGATAATGCCGCACCATTGTGTATCCAATATCCCATGGCTGCTCAAGGTAAAACCGAAGAGTTCGAATTAAAGTCAAGTTTGCTCCACCACATTCCAAAGTTCCATGGGCTGTCCATGGAGGATCCGAACAAACATTTGAAAGAATTTGAAGTGGTGTGCTCAAGTATGACTCCGGTTACCGTTGACGGAAGTATTTTAAAGATGAAGGCTTTTCCATTCTCTTTAATGGACAAAGCCAAGGATTGGTTATACGAGTTGGCTCCCGGTACAGTTACATCTTGGGAGAGTATGAAGAGGGCGTTTCTGGAGAAGTTTTTCCCAACTTCTCGCATCATTCTTCTTCGTAAAAAAATAAGTGGAATTCAGCAAAGCCAAGGTGAATCTTTCCCATCTTATTATGAACGATTTAAATCACTTGTTGCTTCTTGTCCACAGCATCAGATGAAGGAGGAGCTACTTCTTCAATACTTTTACGAAGGTCTTTTACCACTTGAACGGCAAATGTTGGATGCTTCCGCAGGATGAGCTCTAGTGGATAAGACACCTAGGGATGCCAAAACTCTCATTGCGAATCGAGCACTCAATGCACAACAATATGAAGGTGTTGGGCAAAGAGACACCCCACGGCCACATCATGTCAATGAGGTAAGTTCTATTTCTGAGTTACAATCCCAAATGGCTAACCTTACGTCTATGTTATCGCAGTTGGTTGAAGGCCCCAAAACGTAAGGAACTACAATCTGTGGTGTATGCTCCATTCAAGGACACCAATCTGATCAATGCCCTCAATTAATTGAGAATGGAGGATGGGAATCGGCCAATGCTGTGGGTTATGGGAATCAAAACCAACCAAGGAATGATCCTTTCTCCAATACATACAACCCGGGATGGCGTGACCACCCCAATTTCAGATGGAGAGATGCACCACAATATGGCCAACAAAGTGGATTCCGACAACCCCCGGGTTTCTTTCCAAGGCCAATGGAACCACAACCACCTCCTCAGGCACAATCTTCCCAAACTAACCCAGGTACGTCTATGAATGATGATAAAACATATCAGTTACTAACCACCATGGCGCAGGGAATGCAGAACCAAGCAAAGGAGGTTAATGAGCTGAAGAAGCAAATGGGCCAAATGGCCGAATTTTTGGGGTAATTCCGTGAAAATGGTAAGTTACCAAGCATTACGGTGGTCAATCCAAAGGGTGGCTTCGAATCTGTAAAGGCTATCACATTACGAAGTGGAAAAGAGGTGAGAAACAAGGAAGATAAGAAGATACAACTCGAAGAAGATGAGAACACCTACCCCACGGCAAGGGTACCATCACCCATGCCGCAGCCATCTAAGACATCCCATCCGTCCACCTCAGGTAAGAATGTTCCAAATGTTGTGATTTCGAACACTAATCTGCCCAATGTCCCATTTCCTAGCAGATTTTTGCAATCAAAGAACGAAGAGGAGGAAAAAGATGTTCTAGAGACATTTAGAAAGGTGCATGTCAACATTCCCCTCCTTGATGCCATAAAGAAAATCCCGAAGTATGCCAAGTGTTTAAAGAAGCTTTGTACAACAAAGAAACGTGTCCGGGAGAAAGAGGTGGTACATGTAAGTGAGAATGTCTCCGCCATCTTGCAACATAAACTACCCCCCAAATGCAAAGACCCGGGAAGTTTTACAATTCCATGTGTCATTGGTAATACCCGTTTCAAATCTGCCATGCTAGATTTAGGAGCATCTATTAATGTTATGTCATATTCTGTTTATGCATCTATGAATCTAGGAGCACTTAAACATGATGGTGTAATCATACAATTGGCCGATAGATCTAACGCTTATCCAAAGGGAGTTTTGGAAGACGTTTTAGTGCAGGTTGATCATTTAGTCTTCCCAGCGGATTTCTATGTCCTCGAAATGGATGAATCGGACCATGCCCCTTCATTGCCCATCCTCCTTGGAAGGCCATTCATGAAAACAGCTCAAATGAAGATTGACGTGGCCAAAGGATTAGTCACTATGGCATTTGGTGGCGACATGATTAGTTTTAAAATTTCTGAATCCATTGAGACTCCTAATATTGTTCATTCTTGTTGTGCCATTGGTAAAATTGAAAAGATAAGACCGGACCATTCAGCACCAAGCACGAAGGATGCATCAAGAACCATGCAAGACGAGGGAATTGGAGTGGAGTACAAGGACCATACGGCCACTGCCCTCAAAATGCTCAAAGTGGCCGAAAGCACCATGGGGAAGAATGTTCACATTGCTGCCACTTCATCACATCACATAGGTAAGCCACCTAATCCAAATCCAATGCCATTTAAAGTTGATAGGTGGTTCCCTTCTTTGGTGCAGGTACCCAAGCAAATCCCCGATGGTGGGCGTATGAACATGAACCTTAGGCAACACAACGCACCCATCAACAAACATCACTATCCATTTCCATTCAAGGATGTAATCTACGAGAACTTTGTGGAGCATGTTGTGGAGGATATCCTACTGCATGCCGTGGGTTCCAAGGAGAAGTGAAGGTGTTCATCGTCCGGCTGGAAGACGTTAAAGCAAGCGCTTTAAGGGAGGCAACCCATTTATTCTGCTTGATTGTCAATTTTATTACTTGTTTAATTATTTTTGGTTATGATTTTCTATTTTGAAATATTAACAAATATGCAAGGGATTTTTGACATTAAACTTCATGAAATGAACAGGAATCTGGGAAATAAAGAAACATAGCATAATACAAGAGGGAGCCTTCACAAAGGCTGCTTGGGAGAGGTCGCAGTAGTCGGCAGAGTTGCAGTAGTCGGCGGAGCCACGGAAGGAGGAGGTATCAGAGGTTGATCAGTTGGAGCTTCACTACGCGGTGCCGCCCCAGAAGACGAAGGCAGATGCGGTTGGAACAAACCCACAAACCTCCGGTGATCAAGTAAAATCTGACCATCATTTTCCTGCAGCTGGTCAATTTTCCTCTTCATGTTTATGGCATAACTGTGTGCAAGCTTATGCAATTGTTTATTTTCATGCTTGAGTCCTCTAATCTCCTCTTTGAGACTCTGTATTTCAGCCACCAACGATTCAACGTGACGGGTTCGAGCAAATAGGCGTTGGGCCATGTTGGACACAGAACCCGCACACTGCACGCTAAGAGCCAGAGACTCCTTAACCGCCAATTCATCAGACCGTCTAGCGAGCAGTCTGTTATCTCTGGGGGTGACAAGGTTCCGGGCCACCACCGCAGCGGTCATGTCATTTTTCATCATCGAATCCCCAACGGTAAGAGGACCAGTAGGGGATATGAAGGACGGGCGCCATATGTTGTCTGGAGAAGGCGGGGCTGCACCTTCACCAAGGTTCAAATCAAAACGACGATCAGAAGGGCCATACATTTTTAAGAGGTTTTGGAGAAAGAAGAGATCGGACAGATTAAGATTTCGGAAGTGCAAGAAGGGAGTGTTTACAGGAGGGAGCTCAAGTGTGTTGTGGAACAAAATTAATGCCTCTATAAAAAGAAGAAATCAAAGAGGCACTCCTCAGAAATCGAAGAAGCGTCCTCTCGCAAATCGAAGAGTCGAGGCTCATTTCTCAAAAGCCGGATTCTTTTCTCAAAAGAGGCGTTTCATTTCTCAAAAAATGGGCTTGCTCAGAAACCACGAGCCGAACCCCGGATTTCAAAAGATCAATTTGTCCAAACGTGTCGTCACTCGTCACATGCAACTTGCAGCTTTGCGGAAATTACGGGCAGCTTTGTCAGAAAACGCGTAATTTGTACTATTCATCCATCCACCGGCTGCCGACAATGAGTGAGAGAATAGTTCCGGTTGTGAAGAAAAGCCCTATAAGTATCTACCTTCGCCTTCCACAGCAAAGGCACACCCTCTCAGCACTTCTTCATCTCTATGAAATGGCTTTCCAACAAACCCTCTCGAGTCACTCTGTATTTCTCATCCCCTGGGATACCCTTGCAAACAACCCATCCAGAGCACAAGTATTTCATATCATACAGGTTGAAAGCACGAGTATCTCATATCATGCTTTCTCCCTGTCCTTTCTCCAGCCAGCACTTGCTCTCGAGTACTCATCATCTTGTGCTTTCTCTTTGTTTCTCACTTATAAGGGAAGTGAAGATGATACCTCGAAGCATGTGGAGACAACGTGTTGATTCATCCTCAACTAGGGACAAGGAGAAAGAAAGCAAGAGGTGGGCACTTGGAAAGATTGAAGAAAGAAACAGACCAACACCTTTCCCTCGTGCCTGCCCGTCGTGCAGAAGAAACAAGCAGAGAAGAATGCAGCTTGCACAATCATCCCAGCGGAAGGAGTCTGAGATGAAGAACTAGAGAAGCTGCCACATCTGCTTGGAGAACAAATAAGGAATTGCAACATCGCCAAAGAGAAAAGCTTCGTCGTACAATTCCAATCCAGTTCAAGATCAAAGCTGTGGAAAGTCAACAAGATCAACTATCTCCAAAACCAGATTTGCGTTCTTAAACTCTACTCTGTCTGGTTTTTACTTTGCCATATTTGTCATGTTTTTTTTATCGTTTATTATTTGCTTGTTTTTGGTGTGAGTATATGCTTGAAACATTGAGGACAATGTTTGATTTAAGTGTGGGGGGGGGGTAACTAGTGTTTTACATGAAATTCGTAGAAATTTATCACCCATTACTTCTAGTATTGTTCCTTGTTGTTTTAAGTATTTTTAAGCTGTTTTGGAGTGTTTCAGTGTGTTTTGACATAAAAATCCGAAAATTCATAAAAATTTGAAAAATTGTTTTTGGAAATCCAAAAAAGAGTTGTTTTTGTGCGCTTATTTGTGTCTTAGGGTACCTTCCAACACAATAATGAGGATTTGGTTTTTAATTGCATGACTGTTAAAGAAAGTTATAAACATGGATGGAAGTTTGATATGCTCTTGATTTATGCTTGGTTATAGTTATAGTTTACGAATTCACATGTAATCACGAAGAAAAAAAAATCAGTTTTTGTAACATGCTTGAAGGCAGGAACTCAAACTAACACTACAACCCTGAGAGACTTGAGCCTAATACGTTCTTTGGAGAGTTATTAATCTGTGCATTTTTGTTGTCTAAAGTCGTTGCATGATCTCATCATTCTTTGCTTGGTTGCTACTTAGAAGGCGTTTCATCATTTAGTTCCAAATACTAGAACTTATGCCCGTTCCATTCAAAGCATGACATTGATTTGCATAACACATATTCAAGATGAAAGTTGTGTAGTGAACTAGAGCCAAAAAGCCTATCTCGTGCATATTTGTTTAAGTTTAACTCCGTTGAGCCTTGTTTAGCCTATTTTCTTTATTAACCCACATTACCCTTACCTAGCCTAGATTAGGACTATCCATACCCTTGTTTTTAAAGCGTAATGAAGCATGACTTCAAATGAATTCCTTTTGATTGTCCTTATGCAGAAAACAAGTGTGGGGGAATAAGATTTTTGTGTGTTGAGTGCCAAAAGAAAGTAATAAGGCACGGGTTAGAAAAAGAAAAAGTGTTGAAAAGAAAAGAAAAAGAGTTTGAAATAAGTGAGGAAAGGCTCACAAGTGTTGTTTGTTGTAGAAAGGGTCCAAAAGTTGAAATCGGCCCTAAAAAGTTGAATGAATAACCCCATTGTGTTTAAAGTTAGTTGCTGCATTCAAAGGGAATTCTAAGCATCAATTTCATTACTTTGCTTATTATGCTTTAAAAACGTTTGTTTCCTTACCTTTCATTGTTAGCCAATCACCCCTAACCCCGTTACAACCCTTAACTTCAATCTTGAGTGTTATGTGTTTCAATATGTGGAGTTTGGGATTGGTATGAGCATATGGTGTCACTGGTTCTCGCATCTAAGTAGTAGCATTCCAGTCATGAGATCATATCTATACATGCTTAATAACTCCAGAAATTGCTTTCTTTGCTATAAACATATGTGAGTGTTCGTTTTCATGTTTACATCAATCTTCTCACATACATCTAGTGTAGGGTAAGTAGTCAGAAAATCAGAGTGAAAATAAGAGTGTATCTTGTAAGGAATTGAGCAAATTCTCTAAGGCATGTTACTACATTCAAAACATCGTTTTAATTGGTTATATGTGAACTAGTATGTGGTGACTATGATTAAGTATGTGCTCAAGGGTAGGGAAGGCAAAAATCTGTGGTTATGATGATCTTTTGCATGTCATGTTGCATTGAAAATCCCTAAGGTAAATGTTGGAAGGTTTAGGTTTTGTTTTGTTCTTATGTTTTGTTTCTTTGTTTTGCTCGAGGACTAGCAAAAGCTAAGTGTGGGGGAATTTGATAGGAGCATATTTATGCGACTTAGTATGTTTGTTTTCGTGCATTTATGTTCTTAGTTCTTAGTTATGTTAGTAGTTTAAGCCATTTTCGTGTGTTTATAGGTTCTATGGGCCAAGGATGCAAGAAGATGCATTTTGGAGCATTTTTGGGCCAAGATTGGATGGTGCAAACATGGAGACATGAGGATGGACGAATTTGATGATTCAAAGGGCTAGAAATCTGCATGTGTGTGTGCAAAGTGTTGGCCTACAACTTCAAACATCATAGCTGCCATGTGATGGCAGAAAATGTGTTTATTGCTAGCTAAATGGATGAAGAACATGTATGTGCAAGTATAAACACCACATGGGCAACAAGAAGGAAAGAAAACAGCAACACACACACCACATGGGCAGCAAGGAATCAGAAATTAAAGCATGGAAGAGTGGGAAGTGATGAGGACAACACAAACACACACACACATGCACACTCACGGCAAGAAGAATGGAATCAGCAAAGGGGAGTGAATGGACAGCAGAAAAAGCAAAGAAATTGGACCACTATGAAGTGGATTTCTTGTTGGTCTCCCACTTATAGCTTTGGGTGGCTTTGGCATGATTATTTCTAGGTGGAAAGAGCACAAAGACAGCTCACACACATGCAAAACAAAGCTGGCAGCATCCTTCCCTTCCCTTGCCGTGAGATTCTTGTGTCCATTACCTTGCAATTCTTTTCATTTCCAACCTCTATATAAGCACCATTCAGCCTTCAAGGAAGACACACAAAAATTCATACACATTTACATTAGTTCCAAGGCTTGCAAAGAAGGAGGAGTGCTTGGAGTTGTGCTAGCCATTCCATTGGAGTTGTTGGAGCATTCTAGGTGTATTCTACTTTGTTTTTCTATGTTTAATATCAATTGTTTTTGTTTAATTGCAAGTATGAGAAACTAAACCCCCTTATTTGGGGGGTGATTCGAAACCATGTACATGCTTGCAATATGATTTGATTACATTCAGTTGTTATTTCATAAGTTGCGGATTCAATTCGTTCATCTACTTGATTGATAACTTATTTGTGTATGTTGATTGAGAGTGCACGCTTAGTTTTCATGCATGAATATGATGCTAGATTATGAGGGAGTTTCACCTAATAGTTACAATCTTATAATCACAAGTAGTGAAGGTCGCTTGAAAACGATCGCGTTGAATGAATTCTTGGCACTAGTTTCATGCTCATCATAGTAACGAATGCCTCGTCAACACTTATAGTTCTCATTATGCTTCATGATTCTTGATTGTATCTTTATTGTGCTCATCACGTAAGGAACCTTTGAGGAATGCTTTGAATTGTTGTATGCGCTTTTCCATCCAATTCATTAACTTAAGGAGAACTTGAAGGTTAATTTAAGCGTATCTAATTAACTTGGGGTGTTGAGTTTCATAATTTATTGAAAGAACAACTGAAAATCATTTTGTTTGCAAGTGTGTCATGTGTGGAGAAGAACCTCCTAACTAGCCTTTTATCCATCATTTTCATCCAAAAACGTTTTACAATCTGTTTTGTTTTAAAGTTTCTGTTTTGTTTTCAAATTTCGTCCAAAACAAATCCCCCTTTATTTTGAAGTCTTAGATTAGTTAGAAAGTGTTTTGATTTGTGTTTCTAAGTGTTTTGATTCAAGTTTTCATCCAACTTCGTCCAAGTTCTTGTTAGGTTCTCAAAACTGCCCAGAAAGTGGTTTTTAGGCAGTTTTGAGTCATTAGGTTGCTGTTTTGAGTTTTATGTTTGTTTAAGTATTTTAAAGTATAGTTTTGCATTCTTTGAGTCTAGTTTAGTGTTTTAAATTTTGTTTTTATGTTTTTAAGTCAGTTTTCAAGTGTTTAGCAATCCCTCCTAATCCCCGGCCTAGAACGATCCCTACTTACATACTTTACTACATTTGATAAAAAGAGGGTTTAATTTTGTGTGTTAACTTATTTTTCACATCAGCCGAAATTCAATCGGGTTGAAGTCGGGGTTTGTGGGTGCACGGGATGACGAAAATGGAATGGGAAAAATCCCCCTTTTTTTTATTCTTCCCTTATTGGTCCTTTTTCCCCTTCTAAAAATCTGATTTGGTCGTCTTTTAAACTAACTTAACCTTTAACCCACATGTGGGAATTAAATAATTCCCACAATCTATAGTTCACAACTTCAAACGTCCATAACTTTACCGTTATAACTCGGACTCGCAAACGGTTGTGTTCGTGGGTTCAAGATCTATTTAAAAACACTAGTTAAAACTTGAAAAAGTCAACGAAAGATAAAGATTGATTTTGAAAATTCAAACCCGATAACTATTCAATTTAATTCCCAAAATTTACGGAATTAAAATTAAGTAATAAAAATAACGTAAACGTGAAATACGAACTTAAATTACGAGATACATAATGAATAGTGAAATTCCGGGGACGGGATTTCACACGTAATCGGAATGAAAATAAGGAATCCGATTCTGATTACGAATAACTCTTGTGTTTACTACAATTTAGAAAAATCAACGGTGTGTGGGACCCACACGAAAAATGGAATTCAATTCTTGAAATTGGAGGAATTGGACTCCCTCCATGGGTGAGGTATTCGGATTCCGGGATGATGAAGGAATCGGGAATGCATTTCTTCTTTCCTATTATGCCCTCTTATCAAGAGGCTTCGCAGATGCTTCGACAGACGTAGCACCACCAAGTGTTGGAACTGGGAAGATGAATTTGAACTAGCAATCGTGACTATGGTCTTCCACCGAGTGTTGGATCCTTCTACATCTTACACAACCCAGCAACCCTTTCCGGCTCTCTCCCACCCCAACCTCCCATGCTACAAATTCTTCCTCTTCGAGTTGAATACAGTCCCAATTCAAAGGACCTACAAAAATATCACTGAACATACAACAAAAATTAAAGATTCTAAGATAAGAAATACAAAATAAACAAGGAATTTAATTGGGGTGGGCTGAGGTTGAAGAAGATTGAAAAGATGCAGGTGTGGCGGTGGTGAGTGCTTCCAAGTGAAGGAGAAAGAGAAGAGTTGAGCTGGGAAAGAGAGAGAGAAAGAGGTGAAAATAATTTGGCCGTTGGATCTGAGTCCATTTTAAAGTAACTAATGAAAATGTGATTAAAAATAAATGTAGATGAAATAAAAAAATAAAAAATAAAGAACTAAAGGGCATTTTAGTAAATATATTGATTTCTATTCTGATTCAGGTGAATTAGTAAACAACTGATATGAATTTCATTTCATTTTTACTCCGATTCCAGAACATTTAAATAAACAGCTTCAACTGGAATCCAATTCCGACTCTTCCTCAATCCAATTCCTCCTCAATTCAATTCCTCCTCAATCCAATTCCTCTATTTTGATTACGGTTATGTAAACGCGCCATAAGTGTTTTGGAACTTGTACCCACATCTTGACCATAACATGTGACCATCAACAACAGCACCCTTCTACTATTTTCTTGGCATCGGCTTGTAAGCCGAATGGTTAAGAAAATTAACGGTTTGTAGCCAACAAAATCTCATCGTATCGATGGAAAAGAGACTTTGTTCCTCGGCAATAACATCTCTGTTTCGCCAACACTATGGTTTTCCTCGGATACCAAAATTCTGAACAAGGCTTGGCAACTTTAATAAATAACCTTGTAAACACTTCGACTATCCAACTCACATGGTCGAAAGACTCAGAACTTGCAAATGACACCGAGAAAATCTGAGCCGAGACAAACCAAATGGGGTCAAAGGCTCGGGGACTCTCGAACAAGGATTGTCTGCCCTCCACTTCCGGTGCCCTTCCCGTGCCTTCCTGTTTGTGTGGTCACGGTTAAGCCACGTCAACATTTTATATTGTTTTTTTTTATAGATATAGTAAGACAAAAATGAATAGTAATATAAAATGTTGATGTGGCTTAACCGTGACTACACAAAACAGGAGGGCACGGGAAGGGCATCGGAAGTGGAGGGCAGACAATCCTTATCCAGGACTTTAGCCCTTCGGTTCTCATGGTACTCAGAACTTGCAGTGAGAACAAGGACAACCGTTCGATAAGTCATTCAACCATCCATTCCTTGGCAATTTAAATTTGGTAACAAAGTTGCCTGATGCGGTTCTGCTATAATATATATATATATATATATATATATATATATATATATATATATATATATATATATATATATATATATATATATATATATATATATAGGTAGCCTGACTACCTGATGTGATACTGTTGTGTGTATATATATATATATATTAATAGAGCCACGTGAAGGCCTTGTTAAAACCAAGGCTTGAAATGACATTGTTTGACTTGAAATTTCAAACAAATGCCAACAAATGTTAAAACCAAGGCCTTTTTTTTTATATATTCCACCGGAGCCTATCTTTAGTTAAATACCTTGATTTTTCGATTTGACAGCTGAACTACCAAGTTTCCACCACCAAGACAATATTTTAAGAGTATGGACTCCAAAGCTGACCTCAATCTGCCAATCTTTTATTCGACCAATCTAGAAGTGGGGATTCCAGCCGAATTGCAAAAAACATCACTAGACCATAGCAACTACTTGATTCTCGGCCTTTGAAACCCACCGCCTTGCTTGCTTACCCTCGGCCTAGACAGCCGAAACTTTTGTTTTTGTTTTTTTTGTTTTTTTAGTACGAGTTACGAGGTCAGGATGCTTGTTGCCCCCCTATTTTCTTATGCATCATCGGCTCAAACAGCCAGATGGATAAGAAATCATAAAAAGAAAACTAAAATCTAATATGTTGGGAATAAAGTGGCCGATCCATGAGAAGGAGGAGGCCAACGATGTTTTATTCCTAGTTGAGATCTTTTCATATTAAAATTTTCAATTTGATTTCGCTTTAGGCCGAATAAAGAATAATCTCCAAATACTTTTGACGTGGTGAATTTTTTTTTATTTTCGGGTACCGAATGTGTTAAACAATTATTATGCCCCCTCCCGGGCATAATAACTTCGCCAATTTCGGCTCTTAACTCGAACAACTTAGCTGAATGAGATTTCTCTATATCGGCTTTATCACCAATAACCATGTCAATTGGTGTAGTTTCGGCGTCTAAGACCATGTCTCCAATTACCATATCAATTGATGTGGCTTTTCCGTCCGAAGCTGTGTATCGGCCTTGTTCATCATTGGAACACTCTTCTGACAAATCATTTTCTAAGTCGATTTGTGGCTTAGAAACTTGAACTTTTGCTTCTAGGCCTACCACCATTTTAGTCTCGACGAAAAAAACAGGTGGCCTAGGTTCTTCTTCGGCCGTCTTGACAATCTTCTTAGGCCTAATGTTGGTTGTGGCCGAAACGAAAAATTACCCCCCAGCCTTTATCCAACCATTCTTCAAATGAAATTGATTTGAACCCAAATGACGTTTTTTTATCAAGCCACTCATAAAATCGAGTTCTATCTTCATTTAACCATTGATCTTGTAAGCTGTGATGAACCTTCACCTTTATCATTTGACAGAAAGATTTTTGCCTTTCTTCATCTGCTTCAAGGATCTGGTCAAGGAGTTTTTGTTGCTCGACAATTTCCTGGAATAGGCGTCGAATCTCATCCTGACTGTGTGTTGAACAATAAAAATACATGACATATAAAAAATAGAGTCCATGTAAATTGGGCCAAACTACAAGGCCGAAAAAAAAAAACAAAATGCAATCCAGCCCAAAAGATGAGGATGGGCCTTACATACAAAAGATGAGGATGGGCATTACATACAAAACAACATCCAGAAATAAACAAATAAAAAAATAAAATATGAATTTCTTCCTACAAAAGGGGGAAGAAAACGTGCAACACAGAAACCTCCTTCTCTGCAGGGTGTGAAAAAAACTGCACAAGTTAGTGGGAGAGGTTAAGTAAAAGTGGCAGGAGATCATGGCCTCCAACTTCCCCCACGTAGCAAATTCCAGAGCTTTCCTAGGATGCCTATAAATAAGCATCACTTGCAGCAAGTAAAGGGGGAACAGACAGAAAAAAGAGGGGATACTCTGCAAAAAAATAGAAAAACATTGAGAGAAAATACCAAGAGCGACAAAGTGCTGCCAGAAAAGAGAAGGAATTCAATTATTCGTGCTTTCAAAGTCAAGAACCAAGGGAGAATATTCATCACCAGGTATAAAACAAAGCCCTGTTAAAATTATTTTTCTCTTGATTTTTGTTATGTTGTATATATATACAAGAAACAGAGAAGGACACGAAGGAAGAAGCAACGGAAAAAATGGTAGCCGAAGACCACCAGGCAAGGGTCCATGACATTCCCCTTTGCTTGGCAATGGTCCACAACGCAAGGGAAAAAAGGAAAAAAACAGAGAAGGACAAATCAATTTTTCTAATATTTCTTTTAGTTTTTTTTTTTTGTTTCCTTTGTTTCGTTGTTTGGTATTTTTTCTGCACCAAACAGATGGAGGTGGAGATTCTGAACCACTAACTGCAGCAGAAATGATCTCCAAAAATCCCATGAATTTCTTCGGGGTGGCCTAGACCACCCCGTGAAGTTCCAATCAAAGTCTAAGTAACCCATACCTGCCGTCCGTACATTATGCGACTTGAAGTAGATGGGTTTGGCAAATGCCGTGTTGCATAAAGCTAGAAGAAACTCATTCTTTACTGTCCAATGAGAAAACAGATGCATTTGTGGACAAATAAACAAGGGAAAAGAAGCAAAATGCAACTTTTGCTCCCCTAGACTAACTCATATTTGGTCTCTATGAAGAAAAGTAGCAAGGAAGCAACATATACCAAGATGAAACTCGAGAGGAAAGAAATTATCGTGTTTGGTGTTTTGTTTGCTGCTCACGGGTACATGGTGTTTTCTTTGCTGCTCACGGGTACAAGATATGGAGCATGCCTTTGGCTAAAAATCCTATGAAAACTTATTGGGGATAGAGTCCAAGAAAAAGGAAAAAATGGAAAAGATGGTTTGCAAAGGAAAAGAAAGCCTAAACTCCCCTTGACCGACTCATGTTTGGTCTAAAGTCCACAAAAGAAAGTCCCCAATTCAACCATTGATAAAGACAAGGAAAGAAAGGAAATTTCCCAATCTTTAAATAGATAGCTAAAAGAAATTTGCTTCTCTACCACGGAAAAGTTGGATTAAAAAAAAGGTTCAGGTTGTCTCAAGTTGAGAAAAAAATGGCAAGCATCGAAGACAAAACATAAATGGGAACACAAAAAGGGTGTCGAAATGCCCACTGTCAAGACTAGTCAAATAATCCTCTATGCAGAAACAGAAATGCCAGAGAGTGATAATACATCAAAACCCATTCAAAAGTATAGCAGATACTATGAGCACGTTACTACAAATTTCTGAAGGCAAAATCTCACCTTTGGAGCCATGAATCAACAATTGTCTTCAACAAACTCGGTACTACAAAATAGTTGGTCCAACAACCAAAACGAAGAGACGTCGTTTCCTGGGACTCCTGCATGAAAGAATTGATAAAGTTCATTACAGTTAGAGTTTCATTCCACCTCAAATACATAAAACAAACCCAGAACATAAAGAAAACGAAAATGGGTAACCTGCTTGATTTCTCCCCCTCTTCATTTTCAAGTCTCTGATCCACAAAGGAAGTACACAAGCAAAGTAGTACAGCATAAACAAAAGAGAGCCCGTGGCCTGCATAAAAAGGTCTCTACGGTTTAAGGGGAAAAGAAGATAAATCAGAACAATTCAAAAGAGTTTGAGTTCCACTAAATCTTACCCATCTTCGTTTGAAAATCAACGGTTGACAAACCCAAAAGGAATTTCAAAAACATGGCAAACTTCACGGGAGCCCAAATATTGCGGAACTACATTTGGTTTCTGATGGAAGAGCACCGTGTGTTAGAATTGGAAAAAAGAGATTGGAAAAACCATCTCGCAAGGTGAAGGAAAAGGGTGAACAAAAGCTGCACCTCACGTGGGAGCTTGGTCACGTAGAAAAAGAAGAGAAGTTTTTGGACTTGGAAGAGTCACATATAAAAAGAAAAAAGAGAGAAAGTAAAGTTTGTTGTCAGGAGTTTGGTGGGACAAATGGGTTCAGAGACCCATACTGAATGAGATCGAAAAAATCAAAAGAAGAATATATATAATAAAAATGAAATGGGCTGCCATATGTCTTTTTCCATCTTATGAGCCTGTTTGATCCAAACACTACAAATATATATATAATAAAGAAAGGAAAAGTGACATCAAGAGAGGGCCTAAAGAAATAATGGGAAGATGACCTAAAGCTCTGACTAAACCAAGGTCCGCACAGTGATAGAGAACCATCATGGTTAACACTTCGTGGTCCACCATCCACATATCATTTCTACTGGCAGGAATGACAATTTTTAAAGCAAAGTTTTCTTTATTTTCTTTGCTTATGCCGGGCACTGAAAGCAAATTGGTTTTGCAAGGCATATGAATTTATATTGGAGCAAGTGGGCGACAAAAAGAGGTCTCCAATGCCTACTGCCAGAACCATAGCCAATCACGTGGCTTTCAGACGTTAGTCATGATTATGACTAGTCATTTTTCTGGTACTTGTTGCAAAATAAAAGTGGTTTCATCATAAATATTTACAAGACACAAATGCCACAAAGCCTCGTCAAACTTCAAATGGCACGAAGCCATATCAAGTACCAAATGGCACAAAGTCGCGATGAGTCTCAAAAATTATGAACTACGCTGGTTTGATTCTGTTAAGGATACGTAGGCAGTCTGATATCAATTTTTCAGACGCAACCATGAAATCAAGTCTATGAACTACGCCGGTTTGATTCCGTCAAGGACACATAGGCAGTCTGATATCAAGTTTTAGACGCAACCGTGAAACAGAAACGAATCCCTGGTTTAAATAAACTAAATTCACTCCTACTACCAAATACCAAAATGGCATGAAGCCGAAGAAAAGTTTCAAAGGGCACGAAGCCGCAACAAATCTCAAAGGCACGAAGCCATATCAAGTATCAAAAGGCATGAAGCCACAACAAATTTCAATGGCTTGAAGCTGTATCAAGTATCAAAAGGGCACGAAGCCGTAACAAGACTTAAATAGCACGAAGCCACATTATGCTCCTTGCCTGCACGAGCTGAAACTGCACAAGGCATCAAACCTCAACAAATATATGAACTACGAGTGACTTGATCCCTTAAGAGGGTACGTAGGCAATCTAGGATTCAACCTAGGTACGGTCACAAAATCAAACAAACACCAAAATCCTCAAGTTACATTTTTATTCAAATTAGAATCAAAGGGTATTCCTTTCCCAAAAGGAAGGCTGTAATTAATAGGCACATAGCCTAGAATGGGTTGAACTCGAATTAATAAAACTCTCTTCGGAAAAATGAACAAGGGTGAAATTGTGTGGAGTGAATTATTTGTTTACATATTATGTACAATTTTTGCTCAACATAATTTTTGGCACGCCCAGTGGGACCCATTTTCCCTTTCATCTCTAATTTTGAAGATAATTAATGTGCTATGTTTTTTGTTTTTGTAACAGGAAACATGGCGCCACAAGTTACTGTTTACTTCCACGAACTCCCTGCTGTTGAATCCAAACTTGGACATGGAAAACATGCTAGTCACCGAATCTCATTCACCATTGATCAAGCACCAACTAATTGCAGCATTGTGAAGACCAAGGTAGCGACAAAAACAAGCAAGGTGGCTATCAAAGTCATCAAAGTTGGACCAAAGAAATGCCCGTCCAAGAACGCCCTGAGAAATGCAAGGAAGAGAGCAGCACGAGCTCTTAGGAAGAAGATCGCTAAGCAGCGCGTACTTGATGATATCGAAATCATCTCAAGGGAGCTTCTTGGAGCTATTTCATATAAGGACACCAAGGTGCCTTGACGCAAGATTGTCAAAGTGACATCATCACCACTTACCAAGGTTCCCGTCATTACTCAAAATCATGATCGGAACAATCCCAATCACTTTACCTACAATGGAGTCGGTCATGATGACCTATGTTGAGGAAAATGAAGAAATCTTGCCAATAGTGTCTGGAAATGTTCAACAAAAGGCCAAGGCCTATGAAGTTGTCAAGAAAGGTAACAACATTCAATTCGAGGGGCCTATCACACGTGCAAGGGCCCGAGCATTGGCAAACCACTCTCCCGAGAGTTCATCTTCCTTTAGAGATACCTCTGGAGGAAACAAATCTTTTTCCCAAGAAGAAGTTCCTAGAATAATGACTCAATTCCAAAGGTTGGAGATAAATGAAGATGTCGAATTTGAGAACATGCAAGTTCTGATGATTGGCGCATCAAATACAGAAGAACAATTGCTAGAAATGCAACGAAAACTAGCAGAAATGGCGGATTTGGTAGCTGATAAGGAAGCTGAGATTGCAACTTTAGCAGCTCAGTTAGCCGCTCAAGCTAGCATAAATAATGCTGGAGAAAGAGGAAGGAAAGAAACAGAAGGAGAAAGTTCCGGTACCCAACTCACGCATCAAGATATCAATGCAATTTTCTCTGAAAAGATTCGTGAATTTCAAATGTCTTTAACGACACCAATTCTCAGATACCGGAAACCTTATCCTGCTCACTATGACACGGTGTCATTTCCCTAAGGGTATCAAAACCGAGCTTTGATAAATTTGATGGTTTAAGTGGTTCTCCTCAAGAACACTTAGCTCATTTTTACTCAGCTTGTGGGGAAACATCGCAGTCAGATCCCTTATTGGTTCGACAGTTTGTTCAATCACTCAAAGGGTCTACCTTCACATGGTATACTCAGTTAGAGCCAGGATCTATTCTAACGTGGGATGATATGCAAATAGCTTTTCTAGCTCAATTTGTCAGTTCAAAGAAAAAAGTCACATTAATGGATTTGGCGCAAACGACACAAAGGTTCGGAGAAAGCGCGAGCGAATTCATCACAAGATGGAGAAGCCTTAACCTACAATGCATGGAAAAGATTTTTGAATTTTCGGCAGTGCAAATATGTTACAATAACCTCATCCTTGAGATTGCAACATTTGTAGGAATTGCGGAGCCTCGAACTTTCGACGAGTTGGTATCTAAAGCAAGTAACGTGGAGAAGCAAATGTCTCAAAAAAATGTGATTGGAAAAATGATCCAAGACTTAGAAAAGAAGTCTGACATCAAGAAGGGAGATAACAAAAGAACGCCAAAGAAGGGAGATTCTATGGCAACATTTGTCAAAGTAGACAAGAAAAGTGACAATGTAGAAAGAAAAGAAGAAACCAAGGGGACGAGGAGGCTTTCGCTTAAGGAAAGAAAAGAAGTTAAATATAGTTTCGATGATGAAGATGTTGGAACTATCTTCGACGAACTCCTTGCAGCAAAGATGATCACGCTTCCTGAACCAAAGTGTCCCGCTGAAGTAAATAAGACCGATGATTGAAAGTATTGTCGGTATCATCGACTCATCATCCATACGATAGAGGATTGTTATATGCTTAAGGATATAATTCAAGAGAAGATCAACAAGCATGAGATCGAGGTGGATTCGTCCTCGAAACATCAGACGACAACGTCCAATATGATCGAAGGAAAATCAACACCCTCTGCTCCATTACCAAAAGGAACAATCCCTGTAGGATTCCATGTTGACAATGAAACCACAGTTGTCCATGCTTATCCTGGCATGCCTCGTTCTGGAAATCCAAAAATTCCAACTCTGTACGAGCTCATGACGGCACCAAGTTTTGATGTTTGGGAAGATTCGTCATCACTTGAATCCGAAGACGAATGGCAAATCGTCAGTGAAAAGAAGGTGAAAAAGATTGCTAAACATCTTTCTTCCACAAAACGATCAAAAGGAAAATTATGGAATGGACCATCCTCAAAAGATGGAAAGAAAAAGAAGAAAAGTACTCAGAGAAGGCCTAGAGTCTTTCAAGATGATGAGTACAAGCAGCCTTTCAGAGCACCAATAACCCTTGGAGACTACCTCCCTCCAAAACTTTTTAAGAGTAAGGGAAGTGAGGAAGAAATTGGAAATCGTCGCACGACCTCATGTGAAATCCACAACGATGATGAGGTAGATGAAATAACTTTACGCTCTGGCCAAAGGATCCCGTCTGCGGACAAGAAAGAAAGAAATGAAATGGTTGATTCAGTCAATCATTCCGATAAACCAAGTGCAAGACAAGTCCCAGTCATTACCACTGCAAAGCCTGCAGTAGAAATTTTGGTCTCAACCACAAAAACAAGTACTTCTAAGAGACATGCAAAAGATGTAACACAGTCCCAAGATGGTAAATACGACATCGTCGACCATCTTAAGCGCATTCCATCTCTTCTCAGTGTGTACGATGCTCTGAAAATGTCAAAGGAGCTTAAAGAAGCACTTATCATGGCTTCGACAAGTCCTGAAGCATTTGAAACAAACTTCACATTTGCAGAAGTGGATACAACATCACCAAAGTATTGCGTCTGCTGCCTTGCAAGTATCACATTTGATGAAAATGACCTTATACTTGGAGACGAGTATCATAATCGGCCCTTGTACGTCAGTGGACTAGTGGGAGATACATCAATAAATCGAATCTTGCTTGATTGTGGATCAGCAGTAAACCTACTTCCTCTTCGAACACTTCGAGCTCTGGGGATGAATGTTCGTCAACTGACACCATTAATGTTAACTATTCAAGGCTTCAATCAAGTCGGACAGAAAGCAATGGGATCGATAGCATTACAAATGGAGATAGGGGAGTTGTACTCCGACGCCCTTTTCCATGTAATCGATGTTGACACATCTTATAATGTTTTATTGGGGCGTTCGTGGCTTCATACATATGGTGTTATTCCTTCTACACTTCATCAGTGCTTCAAGTTTTTGATAAATGGCGAAGTTAAGATAGTACTAGCGGACATCGACCCATTTAGGGGTGAAGAAGTGAATTATGCAGATGCAAAATTCTACAAACAGTCAAAAGTCACTTTTTCACAACCGACAAAAGATGAAGTAGTGCAGAAGGAATCATAATTACCAGATATGGAAAAGGTAAAGCCGTCAAGGTTGGTCAAAATTATGAGTTTTAAAACTCCAAAGTCCCGAAAAGTGGTTCTCAACCGTTCATTAAAAGATCAAGGAGAACCTGAAAAGAAAGCAATGGAGTAAATCCAAAATGCATTTGAAGCACTCATGACCAGCTACACAAAGCCTCTACGCAAAATCAACCAATCAATTCCTGGGGGCAATTTGGTAGTCTCAACAAATTTGCAAAGGAATAATGGTTGACATGGTCGCATTGTTTTGTTCAAAAGAAATGAGTCTTCATCAAAAGTTCCATTAAAGATAAAAGCGAAGAGGTGGAAGGCTAAAAGGAGTGCCATCAACGTCACAGTACACCAAGAAAATGATATGCTTAAAGCATTTGTCTCAAATACCGAGAATCATGAGTTTGAAGTCTTTACTGATCTCGAGAAAACAATGCTGGTTGAAGGAGAATTTAGCAGTAAGCCACCTCGAGTTTCTGTTTTCCAACGACTTGGTAAAATCACCAACTCTCAGCCTAAGAAATCTCATAAAAGCAATGGAGAGTCAAAAGCCAAAAGGTGAAGATAAACCAAGTCAAAAATAAAGATGCACGAGAAGAGGAACAAGATGTTGTTCAAGTTAGCATGATCGGTAGCAAAGAAAGAAGTAAGGAGTCTAATAACGAGCCAATTGAGCCTGTTAGGAAATTCCCCACCTGTTTTCCTGTCAAAAAGAAAAATGGGCAAAGTCGTGTTTGCGCAAGCTTCAGAACCTACAACAATGCACCGCCACTTCTAAATGAAGCTTATGAAATGGATGAGGAATCAAGCACAGAAAAAGAGGTTCGTAACGTTGCTCAAGTAAACTGTGTCACCATTGAAGATGAAAAAGATGAGAATGGTGATAACTCAGTCGAGTTTATTGATAACGCTCAACCGGCACCACCCCAAATAGAAGACGGGGGCCAAGCCACTGTGGATGAACTCTAAGAAATCAATCTCGGAATAGATGACGAGCCAAAGCCTATATTTGTAAGTGCCCTACTAACACTGGAAGAATTAGAAGATTATAAAAGTCTTCTCCAAGATTACCGAGATGTGTTTGCATGGGGCTATCAAGATATGCCTGGTCTAGACACTAAGGTAGCAGTTCATAGATTAGTTGTATCAAAAGAAAGACGTTATGTTAAACAGGCACCACGACGTTTTCGACCTGAGCTTGAAGTACAAATTAAGGCTAAAATTGACAAACTGATAGACGTTGGGTTTATCAGGGAAGTGCAGTACCCTACATGGCTCGCCAGTATTGTACCGGTAAAGAAGAAAAATGGACAAATTCGTGTCTGCATAGATTTTAGAAATCTTAATGACACATGTCCAAAAGACGAGTTTCCGCTCCCAATAACTGAATTATTGGTAGACGCCACAACCGGTTTTGAGGCTCTATCTTTCATGGATGGATTCTCAGGGTACAATCAAATTAAAATGGCACCTGAAGATGAAGAACTTACAGCATTCCGCACTCCGAAAGGAATCTACTGCTACACAGTAATGCCGTTTGGACTTAAAAATGCAGAAGCCACATACCAAAGAGCCATGATAGTTATTTTCAGTGATATGTTACATAGCACCATCGAATGTTATGTGGACGATCTTGTCATCAAAACAAGAAAAAGGGAACGTCATTTGAATGACTTAAAGAAAGTTTTTGACAGACTCCGAAAACATCAATTAAAGATGAATCTTTTAAAATGCGCATTTGGAGTGACATCTGGAAAATTTCTTGGCTTTGTGGTAAGGTACTGAGGAATTGAAGTCGACCCTTAAAAAATCAAGGCAATCATGGAAATGCCTCCTCCTCGAAACCTGCGAGAACTATGAGGACTACAAGGAAGATTGGCGTACATAAGAAGATTCATCTCAAACTTATTTGGGAGATGTCAACCATTCACAAGGCTGATGAAAAAGGATGTGCCTTTCATATGGGATGACGCATGTCAAAACGCTCTCAGCAGCATTAAAGAATATCTTTTGAAACCCCCGGTGTTGATGGCTCCAAAAAAAGGGAAACCTTTAATTTTGTATATCGCAGCACTTGAATGCTCACTGGGGGCAATGCTTGCACAAAACACTGAAGAGGGAAAAGAAAATGTGCTCTACTATTTAAGTCGAACGCTTGTAGGGGCAGAGCAAAATTACACCCCTATTGAGAAGGTTTGCTTAGCCTTAGTTTTCGCTGTGCAAAAATTACGACATTACTTGCTATCACATAGCATTACTTTGATATCTAAAGCAGACCCGCTTAGATACTTAATGTCAAAACCAGTGCCATCCGGTCGTCTTGCAAAATGGTTTTTGCTACTATCGGAATTTGAAATCAAGTATGTCTCTCAAAAAGCTATAAAGGGACAAGCACTAGCTGATTTCTTAGCATCTCATCCTGTTCCCGACAATATGGAGTTACCAAGCGATTTGCCGGATGAAGAAGTATTCTCAACATACGTTTCTCAATGGCAACTTTATTTTGACGGAGCAGTAAGGAAAAAAGGTGCGGGGGCAGGTATTGTGTTCATCACACCATGTGGAGGCCTAATCCCGTATTTATTTTCGCTCATAGAGTTATGTTCAAACAATGTGGCAGAATACGAGGCACTCATCATTGGACTTGAAATTGCACTCGAGCTACATGTTGATTGCCTTCAAGCTTATGGTGATTCACAACTAATCATCAAGCAAATGAATGGTCAATATGCCGTGAAAAATGAAAATCTAACCTTGTATCATGAAAGAGAAAAACACTTGGTATCACAATTCCAAGAAATCAACATTGCTCATATTCCAAGGTCTGAAAATAACAAAGCCGATGCATTGGCAAAGCTAGCGGCATCTTTAACTCTCCCTGAGGAACGAGAAGTTAAAATTACAGTGGGAGAACGACATTTACTTCCTTCAACACTAGAGCAGAATGAAGAAAACCGTGAAGTCAACGCGGTTACAGTCCTGGAAGTAGATGAATGTTCTGATTGGCGGCAATCTTTGATTGACTATCTTCAATATGCAAAACTACCAACTGATCCCAGATGAAGAGTTGATGTACGAAGAAGGGCTAACCGATTTGTGTATCTGAATGACACACTATACAAAAGGTCTTTTGACAGAATATTGTTAAGGTGTTTATCAAAAGAAGAAGCAGTCTATGCTCTCTTCGAAACTCATGCCGGTATTTGTGGAGCCCATCAATCTGGACC
This sequence comes from Malus domestica, assembly GCF_042453785.1. NCBI lineage: Eukaryota > Viridiplantae > Streptophyta > Magnoliopsida > Rosales > Rosaceae > Malus > Malus domestica. The sequence continues at coordinate 11,821,093 of NC_091667.1, read as the reverse complement.
TAAGCTCGCATCTCAATTAAAAAGACTTGGGTATTACTGGCCTACAATGGTTCAAGACGCAATGAAACATGTGAAGTCATGTCGGGCATGTCAACTACATGGAGACTTCAAGCACCAAAATCCATTGCCCCTCCATCCGACCATCTTGTCTTGGCCATTCAATGCATGAGGTTTAGATATGATAGGCATGATAAGCCCAAAATCGTCTCTCCAACATCAGTACATCCTAGCAGGCACGGATTATTTCTCAAAGTGGGCTGAGGCAATACCATTGAAAGAAGTGAAAGCGGAAGATGTTGCAAATTTCATAAAGAAAAACATAATCTATCGTTGCGGAGTCCCATCAAAAATAATCTCGGACAACGCTCTCTAATTCAAGTGTAGGGCCATGGTCAATCTTTGCAAAAAGTACAACATTCAACAGGCCTTCTCCGCAAGTTACAACCCAACTGCCAACGGTCAAGCAGAGGCTTTCAACAAAGTATTGTGCAATATCTTAAAAAAGATGGTGGCAAAGAACAAAAGAGACTGGCATGAATGCCTTCCCGAAGCATTATGGGCCTATAGGACCACCGTCCGTACATCCACCCAATGTACTCCATATAGTCTAGTGTATGGATCAGAAGCTGTGCTACCCTTGGAAATTCAACTACCTTCCTTAAGAGTAGCCACACAACTGACAAATCCCGAAGAAAATGTAAAAATCAGGCTAGCGGAACTTGAAGCACTTGATGAAAAACGACTTGCAGTGCAACAAAGACTTGAAGTCTATCAAGCTCAAGTGGCAGGTGCATTCAACAAAAAGGTTAAGTTTAGATCGTTCTCTGTTGGAGATTTAGTCTTAACCATCCGAAGACCCGTCGTCATCACCAGAAAGATGCAAGGAAAATTTGAAGCCAAATGGGAAGGACCGTATGTCGTCACCAAAGTCTTCACCAAAGGTGCCTACGAACTCTCTAACGCCAATGGGAAATGCATATACCCGTGCGTTAATGGAAAACTCATGAAGAAGTTCTACACATAAAACAGTGCCTAACGAACTCCGAGAGGGAAGTAAGCAAGGGAAAAATCCTTTCCTCTGAACTACGTATGACTTGATCCCTTAAAAAGGGTACGTAGGCAGCCTAGCATTAAAAAGCTAGGTGCAGTCATAAAAAAATCAAAATCAAAATCAAAATCAAATCCCGAAAATTAAGGGGTGAACTACATTCGGCTTGATCCCTTCATAGGGTACGTAGGTAGTCTAGCTTTATTACTAGATACAACCGTAAAAATCATTTTCCCAAAATCAAGGGATGAACTACGTTCGGCTTGATCCCTTCATGAGATACGTAGGTAGTCTAGCTTTATTACTAGATACAGCCGTAAAAATCACTTTCCCGAAATCAAGGGATGAACTACGTTTGGCTTGATCCCTTCATAGGGTACGTAGGCAATCTAAACCCCAAAATTAGATGCAACCATAACTCATCAAAAATTATATTTTTCCCCCAATGGAATGAGCATTTGTTTGAATTGCTAACGTTCTCAATATTTATCAAGGCAAAAGCCACTCAAGCCACCAAAGGTGCTGCACAGTAGCTATATTTGACTAAAAAGTCAAAGGTGGTAGCTATGTTTGAAGAATGGAACATCCATGATTGAAGAAACTTGCCGTGTAAAACCTTCCAATATCAAACTGTATTTGCTCATGTGTACTGACAGTAGCAACCTTGACATTTACTAGAATTCCGCCAACAAAAGAAATCCCCGAAGGCCTAAATGAGCATTGTCATCGTTGCAACACCGTTGCTGTCAACAAAAAGAAGTACAGGGCGCCACCTCTAGCCCATCAAGAAGCAGTAACTATCCTTTGTTCCAAACTTCCAAGATTGTTTATTTGCTAATAAGAGGAGAAAAATGAGTCTAAAACTCAAGAAGGGAGCTCAAGCCAAACGATACAAAAGGAGCTTTTGTCATATCAAAAATAAACGGATAGCTAAATGTGGTTTCCTCTTCTATATAAAAGTAATGACAAGCATTCTAAAGTTAAACACGGAGGAGCAAAGAAGCAGCCAAAATGAAAATTGAGCAAATGAAGAAGAACGCCTGTACGCTCGACTTGTGGCAAACTCTTTCCTGGCCTTGTCAACAGCTTGCTCAATACAAATTTGGCCATCTGCATTCATTCCCTGAAATATTTAATGCAGCATTGGTCAAAACCTCATTATATGATGCAATCACATCAAGCCTTGTACGCTCAAAGAAATTTCATGCATAAGGCTTGAGGGGGCAATCTGTTGAACAATAAAAATACATGACATATAAAAAATAGAGTCCATGTAAATTAGGCCAAACTACAAGGCCGAAAAAAAAAAACAAAATGCAATCCAGCCCAAAAGATGAGGATGGGCCTTACATACAAAAGATGAGGATGGGCATTACATACAAAACAACATCCAGAAATAAACAAATAAAAAAATAATATATGAATTTCTTCCTACAAAAGGGGGAAGAAAATGTGCAACACAGAAACCTCCTTCTCTGCAGGGTGTGAAAAAAACTGCACAAGTTAGTGGGAGAGGTTAAGTAAAAGTGGCAGGAGATCATGGCCTCCAACTTCCCCCACGTAGCAAATTCCAGAGCTTTCCTAGGATGCCTATAAATAAGCATCACCTGCAGCAAGTAAAGGGGGCACAGACAGAAAAAAGAGGGGATACTCTACAAAAAAAAATAGAGAAACATTGAGAGAAAATACCAAGAGCGACGAAGTGCTGCCAGAAAAGAGAAGGAATTCAATTATTCGTGCTTTCAAAGTCAAGAACCAAGGGAGAATATTCATCACCAGGTATAAAACAAAGCCCTATTAAAATTATTTTTCTCTTGATTTTTGTTATGTTGTATATATATACAAGAAACAGAGAAGGACACGAAGGAAGAAGCAACGGAAAAAATGGCAGCCGAAGACCACCAGGCAAGGGTCCATGACATTCCCCTTTGCTTGGCAATGGTCCACAACGCAAGGGAAAAAAGGAAAAAAACAGAGAAGGACAAATCAAATTTTCTAATATTTCTTTTAGTGTTTTTTTTGTTTCCTTTGTTTCGTTGTTTGGTATTTTTTTTGCACCAAACAAATGGAGGTGGAGATTCTGAACCACTAACTGCAGCAGAAATGATCTCCAAAAATCCCATGAATTTCTTTGGGGTGGCCTAGACCACCCCGTGAAGTTCCAATCAAAGTCTAAGTAACCCATACTTGCCGTTCGTACATTATGCGACTTGAAGTAGATGGGTTTGGCAAATGCCGTGTTGCATAAAGCCAGAAGAAACTCATTCTTTGCGGTCCAACGAGAAAACAGATGCATTTGTGGACAAATAAACAAGGGAAAAGAAGCAAAATGCAACTTTTGCTCCCCTTGACTAACTCATATTTGGTCTCTATGAAGAAAAGTAGCAAGGAAGCAACATATACCAAGATGAAACTCGAGAGGAAAGAAATTATCGTGTTTGGTGTTTTGTTTGCTGCTCACGGGTACATGGTGTTTTCTTTGCTGCTCACGGGTACAAGATATGGAGCATGCCTTTGGCTAAAAATCCTATGAAAACTTATTGGGGATAGAGTCCAAGAAAAAGGAAAAAATGGAAAAGATGGTTTGCAAAGGAAAAGAAAGCCTAAACTCCCCTTGACCGACTCATGTTTGGTCTAAAGTCCATAGAAGAAAGTCCCCAATTCAACCATTGATAAAGACAAGGAAAGAAAGGAAATTTCCCAATCTTTAAATAGATAGCTAAAAGAAATTTGCTTCTCTACCACGGAAAAGTTGGATTAAAAAAAAGGTTCAGGTTGTCTCAAGTTGAGAAAAAAATGGCAAGCATCGAAGACAAAACATAAATGGGAACACAAAAAGGGTGTCGAAATACCCACTGTCAAGACTAGTCAAATAATCCTCTATGCAGAAACAGAAATGCCAGAGAGTGATAATACATCAAAACCCATTCAAAAGTATAGCAGATACTATGAGCACGTTACTACAAATTTCTGAAGGCAAAATCTCACCTTTGGAGCCATGAATCAACAATTGTCTTCAACAAACTCGGTACTACAAAATAGTTGGTCCAACAACCAAAACGAAGAGACGTCGTTTCCTGGGACTCCTGCATGAAAGAATTGATAAAGTTCATTACAGTTAGAGTTTCATTCCACCTCAAATACATAAAACAAACCCAGAACATAAAGAAAACGAAAATGGGCAACCTGCTTGATTTCTCCCCCTCTTCGTTTTCAAGTCTCTGATCCACAAAGGAAGTACACAAGCAAAGTAGTACAGTAGAAAGAAAAGAGAGCCCGTGGCCTGCATAAAAAGGACTCTACGGTTTAAGGGGAAAAGAAGATAAATCAGAACAATTCAAAAGAGTTTGAGTTCCACTAAATCTTACCCATCTTCGTTTGAAAATCAACAGTTGACAAACCCAAAAGGAATTTCAAAAACATGGCGAACTTCACGGGAGCCCAAATATTGCGGAACTACCTTTGGTTTCTGATGGAAGAGCACCGTGTGTTAGAATTGGAAAAAAGAGATTGGAAAAACCATCTCGCAAGGTGAAGGAAAAGGGTGAACAAAAGCTGCACCTCACGTGGGAGCTTGGTCACGTAGAAAAAGAAGAGAAGTTTTTGGACTTGGAAGAGTCACATATAAAAAGAAAAAAGAGAGAAAGTAAAGTTTGTTGTCAGGAGTTTGGTGGGACAAATGGGTTCAGAGACCCATACTGAATGAGATCGAAAAAATCAAAAGAAGAATATATATAATAAAAATGAAATGGGCTGCCATATGTCTTTTTCCATCTTATGAGCCTGTTTGATCCAAACACTACAAATATATATATAATAAAGAAAGGAAAAGTGACATCAAGAGAGGGCCTAAAGAAATAATGGGAAGATGACCTAAAGCTCTAACTAAACCAAGGTCCGCACAGTGACAGAGAACCATCATGGTTAACACTTCGTGGTCCACCATCCACATATCATTTCTACTGGCAGGAATGACAATTTTTAAAGAAAAGTTTTCTTTATTTTCTTTGCTTATGCCGGGCACTGAAAGCAAATTGGTTTTGCTAGGCATATGAATTTATATTGGAGCAAGTGGGCGACAAAAAGAGGTCTCCAATGCCTACTGCCAAAACCATAACCAATCACGTGGCTTTCAAACATTAGTCATGATTATGACTAGTCATTTTTCTGGTACTTGTTGCAAAATAAAAGTGGTTTCATCACAAATATTTACAAGACACAAATGCCACAAAGCCTCGTCAAACTTCAAATGGCTCGAAGCCATATCAAGTACCAAATGGCACAAAGTCGCGATGAGTCTCAAAAATTATGAACTACGCTGGTTTGATTCCGTTAAGGATACGTAGGCAGTCTGATATCAATTTTTCAGACGCAACCATGAAATCAAGTCTATGAACTACGCCGGTTTGATTCCGTCAAGGATACGTAGGCAGTCTGATATCAAGTTTTAGACGCAACCGTGAAACAGAAACGAATCCCTGGTTTATATAAACTAAATTCACTCCTACTACTAAATACCAAAATGGCATGAAGCCGAAGAAAAGTTTCAAAGGGCACGAAGCTACAACAAATCTCAAAGGCACAAAGCCGTATCAAGTATCAAAAGGCATGAAGCCACAACAAATTTCAATGGCATGAAGCTGTATCAAGTATCAAAAGGGCACGAAGCCGTAACAAGACTTAAATAGCACGAAGCCACATTATGCTCCTTGCCTGCACGAGCTGAAACTGCACAAGGCATCAACCCTCAACAAATACATGAACTACGAGTGACTTGATCCCTTAAGAGGGTACGTAGGCAATCTAGGATTCAATCTAGGTACAGTCACAAAATCAAACAAACACCAAAATCCTCAAGTTACATTTTTATTCAAATTAGAATCAAAGGGTATTCCTTTCCCAAAAGAAAGGCTGTAATTAATAGGCGCGTAGCCTAGAATGGGTCGAACTCGAATTAATAAAACCCTCTTCGGAAAAATGAACGAGGGTGAAATTGTGTCGAGTGAATTATTTGTTTACATATTATGTACAATTTTTGCTCAACACTGTGATCTTGATATATCATGTGAACTTCGTAGTTTTAGCACTTGGTCCCACTGGGCGTGCCTAAATGTTGACCCTAAAAACTACCAAGCATACATGGCGCGCAGGCTGAGTAACTAATGAGCTAACTATGTCATTCAATTATGTGCGGGGCGTGCCAACTGGGCAGTCGAGCTCGGCCGGGGCGTAGAGTGTGTTGCGTGGCGTTGGACGTACTGATGACTTTTTGATCTTGCGACTGCGGCCGAGGAAGGAACTCGTCTCGACCTTCGGGTTATAGTGTCTGAAGACAAGTCTACTAGTTCTGCGAAGTTTACAAATCATCGGTGCCGAATTCGGTCATAGTGATTATATTCGTAAGAGTATAAGCACGACGAATCGACACCAGACTATATGGGCACAAGTACTCAAAGTAGATGTACATCTTAATCGTAAATGTGGTTCGGTCGTCAGAATGCCGAACTCTAAATCCTACTTATGAGTATCCAATTATAAAACAACTCGGCGTTCAATGTGTCGAGCCCAATAATCTGTAACACCTCACTTCGCCAAGAAGGCTAATGAGATGACCTCTACCAATAAGAACTCGAAAATCCTTCTTGGCCGAGACTTGGATAGGTAACTAGTTGGCCTCGACGCAATGCTGTTTATCCAAATTGAAGGTGCTCTACGGTCGGCTCATTCTACAGCAACAGTGCTATTTATCCAAACTGAACGTGTTCGCCGATTGCCTCCACAGTGCTGTTTATCCAAACTGAAGATGTATCGGCAAGAAAACGAAAATAAAAATCTCAAGGTTGTTGAGAGGTTTCGCGTAGAGCGAGTGTTTGCGCATGACAGTTTGTGTGTTGAATTGGAGGGGGCTCAAATGATGCAGCGCACCTTGTATTTATAGTATTCATATTTTCTGCTTGGTAATGACTGATAATATTGCAGAGTCCAATTGCAACTCAAACTCGTGGAGTAAAAATTGCTTTGTATCAGAGGCCTGTCCTTCAGATTGCTATTCATGGCTTTTCAAACAAAGCAAAAACCTATCTAGGCCTCTAGGCTTATCACATCAGAACTCCCATCAATGCCTTGCTTTATCCCATTAAGACTCCCAATGCAACTATAAAGCTTTCTTTTTCCATGACATCTGTTTAGGTGCAACCACACATGCAATGTGAATTGCAATATGTCACTGTAATCCAACTCTTGCACGACATTAGTCAAACACCTATTCAATCTCATTCATACCCCCTTGTTCTCTTATCTAACAAACATTTAATTTTGATGAAAATTGTTGTTTGACCAGAGAGAAAAGTTAACGAATATTTCTTTCGAACGACACTCTTCATCATCCTTACTACTTCAAAACCATTTGATCAAATTCCTTGCTGCATGAGTCTCGAAGTTGGAGATATCGCCCCATTTATCTTGTACAAGAAAGTATCAAGATAATTCAACATCAAGGGATTATATCATGATTAAAACCACAATATATCATTCAATAATAATTATCTTAACTATTCTGCCATCCAACGGTTGAGAGCTATGTTCATCAACAACTTCGATCATTCGGGCCGATTGTGTAATTTTGGGTCCAAACACACATCATTTCAAAAGTTGAAGACTTAGACTTCAAAAATTAACTCGTATTAGTCAAGAGTATCTTTTACGCATGTAGAAGATATGTGATACACTTGTACCCGTTACACCCGTCTCTATCACTTTTAGAAATTATATTGCTGAAATTTTTTATATCGATGACAATCTATAAATACTTGTGTCACTTCATACTTCCATACACAGCTAAGAGTAGGGGTGGGCAAACGGGTAGGGGAACCGCGGGTTGGGAAGGGTACGGACCAGTTCCTTTTTTTTTGGAATAAATGGGCGGGCCGGGCTGGGCCGGGCCATTGTTATTTACGGGACGGGCCGGGTCCATACACTTAGAAAAAACGAAGCCCCGAACTGACCCGTTTCTAATTATAATGAACGGCCGAGATTGAATGATAACCTATCATCCAATCTCAACCGTTGGTTTCCAAAATCAGTCTCACACTCACTCCACCTCCCCACCATCCGTTGACTCCCTCAACTCCCTCGACTCCTTTGACTCTAACTTCTCCTCCTCGACGGCAGTGCTTAGCAAACCAGCCATCCTATCATCCAGTACCGCCATCACGACCAACCGGCACCACCCATCCAGCCATCCTCCTCGACGACATCCCAGAGAATCCAGGTTCCAGAACCACAACGGCTTGATTGTCTCATCTTCGACAACACCACCGCTATCGAGGACACTGCTACCACCAACATCCCTCTAAAATTTAGGTAATTTTGAATTAGGGTTTTGATATTAATGTGAATTTCTGGTGTAGGGGTTTTAGGGTTTTTAAATTAGAATTTGTAGATTGATGAATTTCTGGTGTAGGGATTTTAGGGTTTTTAAGTCTTGACTCTTAAATTAGAATCTGTTGCTATCTGTGAATTTTTGGTGTAGCAGTGGATAATGAAATAATCTGGTTTTATTTTGAATCTCTGATGCCATTTGGGGTAGCACCAACTCGTGAAGAAATCAAATGTATGAACCCGAATTATACAGAATTCAAATTCCCACAAATCAAGGCTCACCCATGGCACAAAGTGAGTTTCTAGCTTCCTTTCTGAAAGAATTTTGCATTTCTTCTGTGATAATTTTGCATGCTATTTTCGTTCTTATGCTCTTCTTTGCATGTAGATATTCCATAAGCGCATGCCTCCAGAAACAGTAGATCTTATGTCAAGACTGCGTCAATATTCTCCAAGCCTAAGATTCACTGCTGTAAGTACTAGTAGCCATTTTCTTTCAAAGTCGTTATGCTCAAACTGTAAAAGGATGAGGAGTGAGGATTTGTTGGAATATAAGTGTGTGTGCTGTGTTTTTCTTAATGTTTCTAAGTTTAAATGTGAGCCATTGGATTATAGACCAATTGGACAGCTGAGATGTAATCTTAGCTTTAGTTTTATATATTGCCACTTGTATCTATCTTATAGGGTAGATTACATGAAGGGTTGTGATTGAATTGTGAATTCTCTTCTCTTCGGGTATATCTTTGCACATGTCTTGTGTGCAGATTATGAATGAAGAAAAGCTTTGTTAGTTCTGGTTTTCTTTTGAACGTTCTAGCTGCATTCATCTGTGTAGGAAGAAATCATTCATTTTCTTCTTGATTCCATTTCTACAAAACAGGGTCATATTCCTAAATGCTAACATGGCCTCCGAGCCAGGTTCAATCGTTTAATCTGGGAGATTGAATCTGTGAAGAGATCTGTGTCTAACATGGCAGGATCTGGATGAGGTGAGCTGAGAACGCCGATCTTCACCGGCGAGAATTATGAATTCTGGAGTATAAGGATGAAAACCATTTTTAAGTCTTATGGACTATGGGAATTTGTGGAAAAAGGAATCGAGAGCTCAGATTCGAAGGGAGCTAATTCAGATCTGAAGATGAAGGAGAAAGAGGGATCGAGTGACGCTACATTTCTCACGGAGAAGCTCATGAAAGATGCCAAGGCGCTTGGGCTGATTCAGGGAGCAGTCTCGGATGAAATTTTTCCTCGGATCTCACACGAAGAAACTTCTAAGGGAGCCTGGGATATTCTGATGCAAGAATTTCATGGAGACAAACAGGTTAGAAGTGTTAAACTACAAGGTCTTCGTAGAGAATTTGAGTATACCAGAATGAGAGATGATGAATCAATTTCTGTTTATCTTACAAAATTATTCGATCTGATAAATCAAATGAGAAGTTATGGAGAAGAGTTATCTAGAGAGAGGATTGTGCAAAAATTATTAATTAGCTTACCTTCTGCGTATGATTCTATATGCTCTGTGATTGAACACTCAAGGGATATAGATGTGATTGAGGTTCAAGAGGTAGTTGCCTCACTGAAAAGTTTTGCACAGAGGTTGGAGAGACATAATGAGAACAAGACTGAGAGGGCATTTGCGAGTCTAAGTGTGAATCCCAAGTCTGTCAATTCTCCTGGAAATCAAGGAAATAGATACCAAAAGAATTGGAAGCCAAAATACAAAAATTGGAATCAAAAGCCTATCTACCAATCTGGAAAGCAATTTGTAGCTGCAGAAGGGGGAAGAAATCCTTGCAAGCACTGTGATAAGTACCATTATGGAGAGTGTTTTCTTAAAGGCAAGCCTAAGTGTCACTGTTGTGGAAAAATTGGTCACATTGCAAGGGATTGTAATACTAAGAAAAATGCTCAAGGTGTTCAGCAACTTAACTTTGCAGCTCAGGTTCCTTCTACAACTACTATGTTTTATGTAAGTAATGAGGTTGACAAGAAGACTATTGAAGATGTATGGTATGTGGATAGTGGTTGTAGTAACCACATGACTGGTAGAGAAGATGTATTGATTGACATTGACAGAAGCATAACTGCCAAGGTAGAAATGGGAACTGGACAGTTGGTTGATGTTATAGGAAAAGGAAGTTTGGTAGTGGATACAAAGATGGGAAGGAGATATATACATGAAGTAATGCTTGTCTCAGGTCTCAAAGAGAATCTACTAAGTGTAGGGCAGATGATGGAGCACTGGTATTTCCTTATTTTTGGAGATAACAAAGCAGAAATTTATGATGATTGTTCTCTTTCAAATTTGGTGGCTAAGGTTCCAATGAGAGGAAACCGAAGTTTTCCTTTGAAATTCCAAACAGATTTGCATCTTGCATTAAAAGCAAGTGTAAATGAGTCAACACTGATCTGGCATAGAAGAATGGGGCATCTAAATGTTAACAGTCTGAAGCTACTACAGGAGAAAGAAATGGCACTTGGATTGCCAGAAATCAAGACCACTAATAATGTGTGTGAGGGGTGTACTCTTGGGAAACATTGCAGAGACTCTTTTCAAAGGGAGACAACAAGTAGAGCTACTGTTCCATTTGAGTTGGTACACACAGATGTGTGTGGACCAATGCAAACCATTACCAAAGCTGGAAATCGGTATTTTCTTACCTTCATAAATGATTGTACTCGGATGTGTTGGGTCTATTTTTTGAGATATAAATCAGATGTATTCAATGTGTTTAAGAAGTTCAAGGCCACTGTTGAATTGCAAAGTGGATATAAGTTGAAAAAGCTGAGAAGTGATCGAGGGGGTGAATGCACATCTATTGAGTTTAATAGATTCTGTGAAGAAGTGGGAATGGAAAGGCAACTCACTGTGGCATACTCACCACAGCAGAATGGAGTAGCTGAAAGGAAGAATAGAACTGTTGTAGAGATGGCTAGATGTATGATGGTTGAAAAGAATATACCACTGGAGTTTTGGGCTGAGGCAGTCAACACTGCAGTGTATGTTCTAAATAGGTGTCCAACTAAGGCATTAGATAAGAAAACTCTATTTGAGGCTTATAGTGGAAGAAAGCCAGGAATCAAACATCTAAAAGTGTTTGGTTCTCTGTGCTATGCACATATTCCAGAGCAGCAGAGACAAAAGCTTGATTTAACTAGTACAAAATGTGTGTTTCTGGGATATGGAAGTTGTGAGAAAGGCTACAAGCTTTACAATATTGACTCTGGAAAAGTCATTATTTCCAGAGATGTGGTGTTCAATGAGGAAGCTTGTTGGGACTGGAATACACAAAAGGAGTGTAGTCTTAAAATACCAATTACTGACTCTTTCACTGAGAAAGGACATGAAACTGAAGGAACAAGGTTGAGTCAAGCTGAGATCTCTGAAAATAATGTTGAAATACCAGAAGAGAGTGAAGAAATACATGTTAGATCCGATTCAGGTCCACAGGATATTGATCACACACCTCTGAAATATAAAAGTATTGCAGAAGTGTATGAAAGATGTAATCTGTGTATACTTGAACCTGAAACATTTGAAGAAGCTGTCAAGGATGAAGCATGGCAGAAAGCAATGGAGAGTGAAATTGCAATGATAGAAAAGAATAATACCTGGGAGCTAGTTGATAGACCATCTGATAAACCAGTAATTGGTGTCAAATGGGTTTATAAACTTAAGCTGAATCTTGATGGCTCGGTTCAGAAAAACAAAGCAAGACTTGTTGCAAAGGGATACTCTCAAAAGCCTGGTATAGACTTCAATGAGACTTTTGCACCGGTTGCTAGGCTTGATACAATAAGGACTTTGGTTGCTTTGGCTGCACAGAAAGGGTGGAAAATTTATCAGTTAGATGTGAAGTCAGCATTTTTAAATGGAGTCTTGCAGGAAGAGGTTTATGTTGATCAACCCCTTGGGTTTGTGATTAAAAACAAGGAAGATGGGGTGTACAAACTCAAGAAGGCACTTTATGGTCTTAAGCAAGCTCCAAGAGCTTGGTATGAAGAAATCAATTCCTATTTCACCAAGGCAGGTTTTCAAAGAAGTCCTAGTGAAGCAACTTTATATGTGAAGATTACTAAAGGTGGAATACTTATTGTTTCACTGTATGTGGATGATATAATCTACACTGGGAATTCTCAAGAATTGTTGATGGAGTTCAAAACTGCAATGATGAGACAATATGAAATGACTGACCTTGGTTTGTTGCATCATTTCTTGGGTCTTGGTGTGATACAATCTGATAATTGCATTTTCTTGCATCAGAAGAAATATGCAAAGACATTGTTAGACAAGTTTGGTTTCAAAGATTGTAAATCTGTGGCTACTCCTCTGGCTGTGAATGATAAACTGTCTAAAATGGACGGTAGTGAACAAGCTGATGAGAGTCTATATAGGCAGATTGTTGGAAGCCTATTATATTTGACTGCAACAAGGCCAAATATCATGTTTGCAGCAAGCTTGTTGGCAAGATTCATGCATGGTCCTACTAGAAAACATATGGGAACAGCTAAGAGGGTGCTGAGATACATTCAAGGCACGCTTGATTATGGTATAGCATATGAGAAAGGAAATGAAGCAATGCTTATTGGCTACTGTGACAATGATTGGTCAGGTAGTGAGGATGACATGAAGAGCACATCTGGATATGCATTTAATCTTGGTTCAGGAGTGTTTTCGTGGGCATCAGTCAAGCAAAGTAGTGTTGCATTATCTACTGCAGAAGCTGAATATGTTAGTGCAGCAGAGGCCACAGCACAAGCAATTTGGTTGAGATTTGTTCTTTCGGATTTTGGTGAAGAACAAGTTGAGCCAACTACAATTTTTTTTGTGACAATACATCTGCTATTGCCATAACCAAAAATCCTGTGCATCATCATAAGACAAGACATATAAACAGGAGGTTTCATTTCATTCGTGATGCACTGCAAGATGGAGAAATTGACTTACTGTACTGCAAGACAGAGGAACAGGTTGCAGATATTTTCACTAAGGCTTTGTCCAGAGATCGGTTTGAATTTCTGAGACAGAAGCTTGGAGTAATTTCAGCACAACACTTAGAAGGGAGTGTTGGAATATAAGTGTGTGTGCTGTGTTTTTCTTAATGTTTCTAAGTTTAAATGTGAGCCATTGGATTATAAACCAATTGGACAGCTGAGATGTAATCTTAGCTTTAGTTTTATATATTGCCACTTGTATCTATCTTATAGGGTAGATTACATGAAGGGTTGTGATTGAATTGTGAATTCTCTTCTCTTCGGGTATATCTTTGCACATGTCTTGTGTGCAGATTATGAATGAAGAAAAGCTTTGTTAGTTCTGGTTTTCTTTTGAACATTCTAGCTGCATTCATCTGTGTAGGAAGAAATCATTCATTTTCTTCTTGATTCCATTTCTACAAAACAGGGTCATATTCCTAAATGCTAACAGGATTTAGTTCTTCACATATCTTCTCTCTCCCTTCACCCCATCCTATCTGAAATGATATTGAGTGTTCAATTTTTTGTTCCCTTGAACTTCAATTTTTTTGGGTCTGTAATATAGTAACTTCAGAGAATCATAATCAAGAAAGTTATGGTGGACCTCCATTTCTATTTATAAGAAATGCAAATCACGTTGTCTCTGTGTAATGAACTATTTTATGTTTGTTTTAAATATCAAAGTATCAACTGTAATTGTTTATTTTGGCAGCTCGAGTCTCCTGTCTACCCATTTTTTTTCCAACTCCGTGATCCTAATACTCGTCTTCTTAATGGACGCCCTTTGCCTCCACTCTTCAACTTCGAGCCCCAAGGTTTGTTCTTCGTTTCTGTGATTCCATATGCTTGTCCATGTACATAACATGATATTGCATGCTTCAAAATGATGATTGATTATGCAGAGCTGAAAGGAGCAACTCTTGAGCTTCTGTCCAAACTGGTACCCGAGCATGCCCGAAAGCAATGTGCCTTTCTAGGTACCTTTTTCATTCATCTCTTTCACGTCTACGATTATACCAGATGCACTGCTGTATTCTTTTCTCTTCTTACTGTTGTAGTTTTTACTATGAGAAGATTCATGGCTAGCGATTTACGGTTTACTTCTCTTTCCGTCTCTCCGATTTGTTTCCTCAACCTATCTCATTTCCCAATTTCTCACAAGTTGGTTTTTTGAAACTTACATAAGGCCTTCTCTGCTGCTGATTCAGAGTATGTAGTTTTTGTGATAGGAGAGGCAAGCCTTTACATTATACCAATATGTTAAGGTCAAGGGGCCTCTTTGTAGTAGGTGCAACCGTGCAATGAGTCTTGACTCTTGAGGTATTTGGATGCGGGTCAAGGGGCCTCTTTGATGTTGCTGCTATATATCAGAAGTCAGAACCTACATTCATAGTTAGGGGCCTTGCAAATCAATATGCACCTTTAGATTGCAGGCCAAGTTGCAGTCTCAATTGTCACTACTTCGGATCAAGGCCCTTTTGACATTGTTCTACATAAGGCTCTCTGGCAGCTGTCTGAAAAGAGTGGAGTCGAGGGAGTGAATTTGTGCAATGTGAATCTGTGCAGGGATTGGATTTTGTAATGTTTGGATTTTGTGCAGAGTGAACTGTGAATTTGTGCAAAACAGAAAATTTTAGGTTTTTTTTTTCTTTTTCACAAAAAAAAAAAAAAAAAATGACCTGTGGACTTGGCCCGTTTCAACTGGGCCAGGTTAGGTCCAGTTCCTATATTGAAATCTGTTACCCTGGCCTAGCCCGTGCCCACCCCTAGCTAAGGAGAAAAACTTGTGTAGGGCTTGGTTTGCCACTGGATTTCGCTGAGTTACACTACAATCCACTCAAAACTTGTCACGTGACAAGTCTTAAATATAATATTATATATATTAATGTTATGTTTCTTTTTTTATTTTTTTCCCTCCTATTTTTTTTCTTCCCAACCCCCCCCCCCCCAAACAAAACTTTGTTTTGCCGTAGGTTTTGGGTTTCAGTACTCCCTCCCCTTTGTTTTGCCGTAGGTCTTTGGTTTTAGTACTCCCTCCCCTTTGTTTTGCCGTAGGTCTTGGGTTTTAGTACTCCCTCCCTTTTCTTTCTTTCCCAGTTTCGTTTCTTTCTTTCTTTAAAAATAAAATAGTTCTCCACCCACTCCAATTTTATCATGGAAAGCAACCAATAATCTGTAAGTTTCTTTTCTTTCTTTATACAATAGTTGCTTTGATCAAATTAAGAACTATAGATAATACTATTTGAAATAAAACTTTGATCAAAACATAAGCTGTTAAAAAACTTGATATCCAAGGTGAATCTAAGGGTTATTTTGACTAATTGTCAAGCAGCCAGACTATATAAATAAAAAGAAAAAAAAATCCCACATCGTCTCTTCAATTCATCCATCTTCAATCCATGAGCTCTATGTTTCCAGCATCTACGCATTTTTCTAAGAATTCTTGAAGTTGAAGAGCTAAAGTTGTGTTATCCAAGATGTCTACTGCCAAAATGTTAGAATGATAACACAAATTATGACTTATAACCCCAAATATAAGTTTCAATACAAACCTGATTATAAAAGTCATGAAACGATGGATATGAGGTTGTCATATTTGATGGAGCATTGATAGTCTCTTGATTATGTTGCTCTGCAAGTGTACATATATTCATTACATAATAATATAGTATATTCACAATAAAAAGTATAAAGTACCTTATTGAATGAGTATTACCAGAAACTATAGTATTAGGTGGTGACATTTGCAAGGTGTATCTAACTTTTGCCACTTTCTTCGATTTTTCCAAAGCACTCTTCAATCTCTTGTTGGTTACCCCTTTAGCTCTCACGGTTGGAGGATCCAATATATGTTGATCATCATCTTGAACACCGGAACTAGAGAGGCTATTTTTCTTTTTAACCTTATCCGAGGCTTTATTTGCTTTTATGTCTTTTTCAAACAACTTCATTGCCTCTGATAATTTTTCACTAACAACGTGAGCACCCCAATCACTCATTGACACTAAGCTGAAAAGACTATTTCCTTTATGCATCAATTGACTGAGACGTAATGATTGAGCAGACTTCAGATTTCCTTGTGGTGATGAATCATCTAAATCACTACTCAAACGCATCACTTCTTTGATCGTTTTGGTCCATCTCTTTAATACATATTGGGTTGGTATACTAGTAAGATATTTCGAATCAAACACCCTTAAAATATGACGGCACAATATGCCCTTAGCTTCATACATTTTACATGAGCAAGAAACCATAGAACTATGAGAGATAAACTCAATTGTGTTCACTCTTTTATGACCTTCTTCGGTTGCTTCATAGATAGTAACTCCTTCTTCATTTCTAACATCTCTTAACCTTACTTTCAAACAGCTCATGTACTCAATGTCAAAGAAATTGAATATTTTATTGGTGTACGCCTCAGCTGCATGACATAAAATTCCACTAACTACTTTGAGACGAGGCATACCTTGTTTGCAACGAAACAACTCTGTCAAACGCATGTCTTCTAGCTTTTTCTCATAGTGAAGCATAAACTCAATAATACTTGTTGTCTTTGTACACATTTGATGGAAAACATTATTTGTACTCTCAACTCTTTGAGTGGATTTCATCTTTGTAGAGAAAGTATTTAAGCTAAAAGCAGGACACCACTTATTACGAAGGTTATATAGCTTATTACGCAAACCCGAACCCAAAAGCCCCCAATTAAAAGAAAAGAAAATAACCCTAATACAGCTATATATGTGGGTTATTCATGTCACATGATCAAAGCAACTATTGTATAAAGAAAGAAAAGAAACTTACAGATTCTTGGTTGCTTTCCATGATAAATTGAAGTGGGTACATAACTTCTTTTTTTTTTTTTTTTTAAGGAAAGAAAGAAACGAAATTGGGAAAGAAAGAAAGGGGAGGGAGTACTGAAACCCAAGACCTACGGCAAAACAAAGTGGGGGGGGGGGAGGATTTGGGAAGAAAAAAAATAGGGGGAAATAAATAAAAAAAAAAGAAACATAACATTAATATATATAATATATTAATTAGTTAAAAATTTAATTATAAAAAATTTAAATATAAAAGAATGATAAAAGATTATATTTAAGACTTGCCACATGGTGAGTTTTGAGTGGATTGTAGTGCCACTTAGCGAAGTCCAGTAGCAAGCCAAGTCCCACACAAGTTTTTCTCCTAGCTAAGAGTGCAAAAAAAATATTTCAAAAGAGTGTTGTTAGGCAATTTCTAACTTTTGGGTTAAAATTTAAAATTGTTAATCTATAAAATTTAAGTTTTAGCTCCGAAACAGTTTTCTGCTTCAATTCTTCTGAGTTAAATTTTTGGCACAAAATTATTAAAAAATGAATTTAAGATAATTGTTTTCTTCTTAAAATAGCTTTAAAAAATGGGAACTTTAACGAAAAGCTCCTGATACTGTTCACTTTAACGAAAAATCACATTTTTACACTAAAAAATCAATCATAGTACCATTCACTTTACCCTTTATTTTGTCCTTATGGTTAAAACTCAAAGTTTTCAAGCCTTTTTTTATTAGTTTTCCTTTAAAAAAATTATGTCTTGTTAGTTTTCCTTTAAAAAAAATATGTCTACTTTAATTTTATGAATAATTTAACCTAAAAATAAATAAATTTCAATAAATGTTGAAAAATCACTAAACCGATACCATGAAATTGGTGGAACACTATGAAAGAATATGAAACACATTGAAATAATTTTTTTTAAATTATTTTAGCTGTTGGAATTAAATTTGAACAGTTAGATTTTTTTTTATTGTTGGATTTGATCATATTAGATCTTAGCCGTAGATTCAACGAATTTATAATGATAAATTACATAAAACTACCTCAAGTATGAGTCAAACCATAATCTCATACCCAAGGAAGAAAATATCGGTAATATCGGAAATATCGGTAGTCCGAAAACACGGAAATATCGATGGAAATATTGGTAAAATATCGATATCGATAAAAATTACATGGAAACCACAGAAATTGTAAGAAAAACTTGGGAAATTTTTATTGAAACTTTGTAGGATGTTTATTTAGTCAATTATCTATTAGTTTATCACAAAACATTGGAAGGAAATGCATTGCATGATGGATTTAACATTATCAAGTTGATTATATAGCGATCTGACAAACATTGTGAGTGTAGAAAATATGTAGTAATTAATGAAAAGTGATGCTATTATTCGTTGTCCATTGTCTGCAATTGTAAAAAGTGATTGAAAAATTCATGAGGTGAGTCAGATGGGGTCACTCAACCACAGAGGCACACACACACACAGACATGCCATCACACACGCACACATATCTCACACGTATACGGCTCTCTCTCTCTCTCTCTCTCTCTCATTCTCGATCCTTCT
Organism: Malus domestica; assembly: GCF_042453785.1. Classification (NCBI taxonomy): domain Eukaryota; kingdom Viridiplantae; phylum Streptophyta; class Magnoliopsida; order Rosales; family Rosaceae; genus Malus; species Malus domestica. The sequence goes on along the minus strand of NC_091667.1, from coordinate 11,802,302 downwards.
CTCTTCTTCTCTGAGTCTGAGGCGCCGGACCTCTCTTCTCCCCCTTCTCCATTCGACCCACACACACACAGATCTCCCCCTTCTCGATCATTCTCTCTTCTTCTCTGAGGCCCTCGATCCTTCTCTCTTCTTCTCTGAGGCCTGACCTCTCTTCTCCCCCTTCTCCATTCGACCCACACACACACAAATCTCCCCCTTCTCCCACTCTCTCGATCCTTCGCCCACTCTCTCGATCCTTCGCTGCCGTTGATCGTGGCTCTGGCGAAGTCGGACTTGGCTTAGTCATCTCTGGTGGTGCGCCGCTGAGCAAGGAGTTGGCCCAGTCATCGATTTTTCAGGTGAGATTCCATTGAAACCCTAAGCCCTAAACCGACATCACATATGTTGAATCGTTGATGCATGCGTGAAATTTGAAGCTTATATGTGAAACTGAAGTTAAAAATCATGTTTTTGCAAGGTTTTTGGGACGAAATCGGCTCGGAAATAGGCACACCATCTCCGGCGTTCTTCTCCGGCGTTCGATATCGGAGTCCGATTGCACCGTTCAACAAAATATCTCGATATTTCCAAAATATCGCGATATTATCGATAATATCGATAATATCGCGATATTTTGACGAAAACCACACGGATACCTATTTAAATATCCATTCCTCGAAAAATCGATATTATCGGCGATATTTCGCCGATAATATCGATATTTAAATCCATGCTCATACCTCAGGTTTTAAACAATGCAATGTCATACCTTATCTTACAAATTTATTACAATATCAGATATCCGTTAAATTTTCTGTTAAGTTTGATTGTTAGATGATGAAGTGGAAAGCGGGGAACCCATATATCCTGACCCAACTAAATTAAAAAATTAATATTTAAAATTAATTAAATATTGTGGGACCCACCCCACACCCACCTTCCACGCAGCTTTTTCCATCTTTCTGTTCCGAAAAATCCACTTCTCAATTTTGTGGGGCCATACCAAAGAGTTGGACTATTGGAGAGACTCCATTTTTCAATATCTATCAATGGAAAACCGAATCGTTGATGGTCTTTTCGTGCAAAGTTTTGCAAAGATGAAATTTATTACGAATTAGTGTGTTGTTGCATGTCGTTATTGATTAAGACTTCTTGACTTGACTTTAGAAGGCAGAATTAGGGGTGGTTCGGTATGGGATCCCATACCGAAACCCTTGTCCCGATTCCCATACCGAAATTTTCGGGAATCCCAATTTCAATACCGATCCCAAACCAAATTTTCGAGAATCCCGAAATAGTTTCGGGATTTCGGGACAAATCGGGAATCCCGAAATAATTTTGGGCTTTTGGGCTTTTGGGCTTTTGGCAAGCGGCCCAGCCTCAAACTTGATTTATACGGCCGGCACGATGATCAACAAGACCGGCCAGCAGCTCGGGCACCACACCAACCTGTACAATAAATGTTCAGAATTATACGTAGGTTGAGAGTGGTAATGAACAAAATTAATCAACTGCCTAGAAATGTATTTTCAGCCAAAGATCTTTCTTTTCTTTACCTGTTCCTTTCATGAAAAGAAAGAAGGGAAGTTCACAAATTTGACTCCTTGGTCGGTGGGGAAGGAAGAAAACACAATTCTCTTCATCAACCATCGCATTTGAACCATGTGCTTGAACCTGTAAGAAGATGAGTTTCAAACAAGAATGCTTCATAAGAAAATGAATAATCCGGTTCATGCTCAAAAACTTCACCAATCCATACTTGCCAGTATCCCGATGTTGACAAAGTGCAATGGAAAAATGATCAAATGCACAAAAAACAGGTTTAGCCTGTGTACTAATACTAGAACTGAGAATAACTATCCTTTTCTGCCTATAGCAGCATATGGCACACGGACAAGGCGGGAGGTAGCTTTTTGACTCAAAACAGAAACAAGTGTTGATGATTCCAAACTAAAATCTTACAAATTAAAATGTAGGAAAATGCAGTCTTCAAATATCAACTCAGCTTTCCCAGGAGTTGGTGCAATAAGTGTTAATACAGTTGAACTTCCGAAATAAGCATTCACTCAATGATTTTAGAGTGAGACTATTTTAGACACTCATGCTTTCGAACTCAGCATTTACTCAATATTAAGTTCAGAAACTAAGAGTAACTCGCACTACTTAAAAAAATTCAACAAAACATCATAAGAGAAGAGGTGATATACAAACATGTATAAAATTATACCGATAGTGATGTGAAATTGCACCCATACAGATTGCAAAAACTTCACCATTGCAAAAGAAAAAAAATGCAGAGCAACAATCAAAATCATTCCTTGTCCTTACCACATAAATCTCTCGCTTAAACTCTGTGGCAAGACACTCAATTGCAATGTCATCTCCGAAAGCTGCAGCATGACCTTCTCTGACCCAAACTCACGCAGTACTTCAACTAATAACCCTCGAATCAATGCTCCCTAGAAAACCACAACAGACCTGCCTAAATTCTGTGAAGAGACAAAATCGCAAAAGAAAAGAGAAAGAGCGAGAGGTGTGTGTGTGACAGTGAGATAGAGAGATTTCAGAAAACTAAATTAATTACCTAATTTCAGAAAACCAAGTGAGACCGTGAGAGAGATCCCCAGTTCTGTCCGTGAAAGAGAACCCTCGAATCAATGCAGTTCTGTGACCATGAGAGAGAGAGATCGCGAGAGAGAGTGGTGGTTGTGTGGTGAAGGAAGGCTGGAGAGTCAGAGACGAGAGTATGGTGTGGTGGTAGGCCGGTGGCTGGTCGGAATTCGACAGTCTGGTGAGGGCCGGAGGCTAAGGGTCAGGGCTGCACTTCGAAACAAATGAACGGAGGAACTGAAATGTTCAAATGTGATCTGACCTAAAAAAGAAATCAACGGCACAGATTAAATCCAAAACAATCAACGGTTGAAATAATTCTCTTATAATTAAAAAATTATATATATATATATTTTTTTTTTTCGGTTCGGTATGGGAATACCGAAAAAATGAAATGCAATACTGAATCCCATACCGAAACTTTCGGTTTGGTTTGGGATTACATCCCGAAAATTTCAGGAATTTTGGTTTGGGATCGGGATTTTTTTGGTTTGGTTTGGGATTTTTGGGATTTTTTTCCAACCCTAAGCAGAATAGTCAATCTGGAGTTTTTAACACTTGGCCACAAATCTTGGAGCTCTCCAAACCATTGATCGTCATTTCTAATGGACTTGTACTATATGTTACAGAACATGATTCATACCATAAAAAATCAGATGGAACCGGTCAATTTAATATCCAAGGACGTTGATCAAAAATTGAAAAGGAATAAGGTTTTAATCAATGAAGTAGCAAAATGAAGGATATGAATCTAATTTCTCCTAATGCTATTCACACACCCCATTTTACTTCATACACACACTTGTTAATTTTTGTACATTGATCTTCTACCATACACACGATCCGACGTCCGAAAATTGGGAGTGGTGTGTGACAGGTAAAAATAGGTGTGTGGATAGCACCACCCAAGAGTAAATGGCGTGCATTTGTAAATAATCTATATATTTGTATTTAATATATATCGTACATTTGAGAATGAATGAAAATTAGAATTAAGCCAAATACGTTTTTCTGCAGTTTTCCTATGGTTGGGGCTTGGGGCTTCAACTCCAAGTGGAAGTATCTCTCTTCCTTGCTTTCTCTTGAGCTAGTGAGATATTTCTTTTCTGATGAAAAAAGGGCTTGCAGTTTGAAAAATGCAACATAGACCAAATCCAACATGAAAAATTTCGTTACACCTGCACTCTTGACTTAATATATGCTAGGAGTTTGAAAGTCCTAGTGAGGACTTTGGTACAACAGAAAGTGTTAAGTTTGTGACCTTCGCTAGATTGCTCCGGTCACTAGTGTGGATAAGTAAGTAAATGGATAGGGACAGGGAAGCAAACACAAGATGTACGTGGTTCACCCAGATTGGCTACGTCCACGGAGTAGAGGAGTTCTCATTAATTATGAAGGGTTACACAAGTACATAGGTTCAAGCTCTCTTTTAGTGAGTACTAGTGAATGATTTAGTACAAATGACATTAGGAAATATTGTGAGAGAATGATCTCTATTTATAGAAGAGAGTTTTTAGTTTCATTCTGACATTGACACGTGTCGTGTTGTGATTGGCTTCTGATGTTGACATTGTCGCGCTATAATTGGCTTCTGATGTCGACACGTGTCGCGCTGTGATTGGCATGCTGGTTGGAGGGAAACTCTTATGGGTCCTTGACGGTATAACGTTGATCGGTGCTTAATAGTTTCGGGATGGTCAAGTATGGTACAAATAGTGCTCCCCTAAGTTCCCGAGTAAGGGAAGCTCCTCGGTTGGGGACTTGCAAGATCCAAGCCATTGAGTAATCATGAAACTTCTAAGTACCGAAGTGTGGTATCATTTTCACTTGCCTTATCTATCTCATACGTAGATGTAACATCTTATCTGGAAGTACTTTTCCTCCATCCAGGGGTGGTATCTTTAACCGATGAAGATGCACAAGGTAATGTATCAATTTCACTTGAAGCTTACTTGTAGTTTTGGGCTTGGTCAAGTGCGATACAGAACCCTATAGTAGGAGTCCTCCAAGTCACTGAGCTAGGAGATTTGCCGAAAGAGGTAATAGACAAGGTAAGTAATCAGACTTCCAAGCAAGAAACCTGGATCGGAGGTTCGACTTCGGCTTCTGATTGATTGTTCTCCTTGTCCTTGTGTTGTAAACAGCAACAAGGATAAGGAGAAGCAAATGGAGAATAGATGATATGAGATATTTTTGCTTTTGAAGAAGTAACTTTCCACAGGCTTATTCTTGAACTGGGCTGGAGGGTTTTCTGGTTTCCTCCAGAGTATAAGGCCAACTCAAGAATTTGAGGGTCAAAACAAGTCCATCAAATCAAGAGTGCCTTCGACCTTGATGATATGGGATACTTTTTCTGTTGACGAAGTAGTGGATGAATCGGCACGTGTTCTGTTGCACTTGTCTCCATATGTTTCCTTGTATCCTTCTCACTTACCCTATCTGTTCCTCAGGCAGATGTGGTATTTGTTCTGGAAGCATAAAATGTTGAAGATGAGTACTCGAGAGCAATGTCAGGTAAGTAGTCAGGCAAGGGGTTCCAGGCAGTCAGTTCCTGACTGGAAGCTTGATTCCAAGTGCTGACTGATTGTTCTCTTTCTCCTCGTCTTGCAGATAAGAGCAAGGGCAAAGGAAAAGATAGGGAAAAAGCATGATATGGGATACTCTTGCTTTTGACCCTGATGATATGAGATACTCTTGCTCTGGTGTGGCTAGTTTGCATAGGTATTATTGGGGGGGGAAGAAAGCTGAGTATTTCGAGAGGCTTCGTTAGGAGTGCCCTCTCATATATGAGAAAGGGTTGAGCATTTTTGCAGGTCTGCCTGTCCGTGGAGGATGGAGGTCGACATATATAGGAGTCTCCTTAACAACAAGTAGTAGTGTTATTCCTTTACCCTTCTTGGTAGTAGCAATATAGTAGGAGCTGCAAACTTTATGTGTTTTAACTTTGTCAGAGCACTTTAAAAAAATGGTATGTGGTATCTGGAAAGCTGATGTTGCATGTGAAGATTGTAGACAAGCTTTATCCAGGGAAATTTGGCTCTCAAAGTTCAGAAAGCTATGCCTCTTCGGTTTTCGAACAACCAATCCTGTCGGGGATCTGGCTCTCGAGATTTGGAGAGCGGTGCCTCTTCTATTTTTTAAAAAGCAATCCTGTTGGGAGTCTGGCTCTTGAGATTCGAAGAGCGGTGCCTCTTTGACTTTTGAGAAAGTAATAATGCTGTTGGGAGTCTGGCTCTCGAGATTCGGAGGGCGGTGCCTCTTTGATTTTTGAGCAAGTAATAATGCTATTCTTTTACCCTTCTTGGTCATAGTAATGTAGTGGGAGCTGCAAGTTTCACATGTTTTAACTTTGTCAGATCGCTTTGAAAAAAGTGGTATGTGGTATCTGGAAAGCTGATGTTGCGTGTGAAGATTGCAAACAAGCTTTATCCAAGGAAATCTAGCTCTCGAAGTTCGGAGAGCGATGCCTCTTCAGTTTTCGAACAAGTAATCTTGTCGGGGATCTGGCTCTCGAGATTCAGAGAACGGTGTCTTTTCGATTTTTGAGAAAACAATCATGTTGGGAGTCTGACTCTTGAGATTCGGAGAGCAGTGTCTCTTCGATTTTTTGAGAAAGTAATCCTGTTGAGAGTCTGGTTCTCGAGATTCGAAGAGTGGTTCCTCTTCGATTTTTGAGCAAGCAATCTTGTTGGGAGTGTTTTCTCGAATGTGAGTAAAGGTTGTGCATTTTTGCCAGTCTGCCTTGCCGCGGAGCACGGAGGTTGACACACATTAAGACTTTCTAGTTATCAAGTAGTGGTGTTGTTCCTTTACCCTTGTGGGTAATAGTAGGGTAGCTAGACCTTCAAAATTTATGTGTCTAAACTTAATCAGAAATCTTTGGCAAAGTTATTTGTGGTACTCGAAGAGCTGATGTTGCGTGTGGAAAGTGGTGCCTCTTCGAAATCCGGATAATAGTGCCTCTTCGGAATCCGGAGAGTGGTGCTTCTTCGATTTTTGAACCAACGGCCATGTTGCCCTTTCTTTTATAAGGGCACCAATTATGTGCAAGGAGTACATTCAAAGAGTTATTGCTTGTAGGAATTTTCCCCTTACTTCAGAGATTTATTGCACCTCATTTCTCCTTCATCATTTCTGATAATGTCTGGCCCATCCGACCGTCGTTTTGACTTGAACTTTGGTGAAGAGGCAGCCATGCCTTCTCAAGACAACATATGGCGCTCATCTTTCTTATCCCCTACTGGTCCTCTTACCGTTGAGGACTCTGTGATGAAGAATGATATGACCGCTGCGGTGGTGGCCAGGAACCTTCTCACTCCCAAAGATAACAGACTACTTTCCAAACGGTCTGATGAGTTGGCTGTTAAGGATTCTCTGGCTCTCAGTGTTCAGTGTGCAGGTTCTGTGTCTAATATGGCCCAACGCCTATTTGCTCGAACCCGCCAAGTTGAATCATTGGCGGCTGAAGTGATAAGTCTTAAACATGAGATCAGATGGCTCAAGCATGAGAATAAACAGTTGCACAGGCTCGCACATGACTATGCTATAAACATGAAGAGGAAGCTCGACCAGCTGCAGGAATCTGATGGTCAGATTTTACTTGATCATCAGAGGTTTGTGGGTTTGTTCCAAAGGAATTTATTGTCTTCATCTTCTGGGGTTGTACCATGTAATGAAGCACCAAATGGTCAACCTTCGGTGCCTCCTCCTTCTGGGGTTCTGCCTAGCACTGAGGCTCCGAAAAATCACCCTATGGTGCCTCCTCTTTCTGGAGCTCTGCCAACTGCTAAGACTTTTCCTGAGCAACCTTTGTGAAGGCTCCGTCTTGTTTGTTTATTTTGATTCGTGTATATGTACATATTTGTAACTTATCGGAGATATCAATAAACAAGCTTTGCTTCATTTCAACGTATTGTGTTAAATACACCAAGGCCTTCTTCACTAAGTTCTTTGAATTTTTTCTTTTGTTAGTTTGTATGTTGAAACTTTATGAGTGAAGCATGTAGGTTGAGGTAGTGCTCCCTTAATTTCTCGAGTGAGGAAAACTTCTCGTTTGGATACTTGAAAAATCCAAGTCACTGAGTGGTCGTGAGACTTTTGAGTATCAAGGTGCAGTAGCATATGGTAGGAGTCCCCCAAGTCTCCGGTCGAGGGAGTTGATGAATGAGGCATTTCCTTTCTAAGTGGTAGCCCAAAACTCATTCTTCATATATGTTTGTTATGAAAGTTATTAGGCCCAAAGAAGATGAGGCCTAGGCAATTTTTTTTTTTTTCGAATTTTCGAATTTCCGAATTTTTGAATTTTCGAATTTCTGAAAAAATTAAAAATAATAAATAAATAAATAAATATATATATATATATATATATTTTAAAGCTTTGTAGGTGAAGCTTTGGTGTTGAAGCTTTGTAGGTGAAGCTTTGAGGTTGAAGCTTTGTTGGGCACCATGAATTGATTTTGCTTCACACTATCTTGATTAAGATAGTGTGAAGCTTTTGTGTTGAAGTTTTGTAGGTGAAGCTTTTGTAGGTCAAGCTTTTGTGGGTCAAGCTTTTGTAGGTGAAGCTTTTGTGGGTCAAGCTTTTGTGGGTCAAGCTTTTGTGGGTCAAGCTTTTATGGGTGAAGCTTTTGTAGGTGAAGCTTTTTGTGGGTCAAGCTTTTGTAGGTGAAGCTTTTGTGGGTCAAGCTTTTATGGGTGAAGCTTTTGTAGGTCAAGCTTTTGTAGGTCAAGCTTTTGTTAGGTACCATGAATTGATTTTGCTTCACACTATCTTGATCAAGATAGTGTGAAGCTTTTGAGAATTTGATGTTGTCTTCCATTGATGAAGCTTTTGTTGGTGAAGCTTTGGAGTTGAAGCTTTTGTTGAATTTCCTTTTTTCTTTTTTTTTTTTGGAAACTAGAAATTTGAAAATGTGGGAGAGACAACATATACAAATTTTGCTTCCACATTGTTGAGCAAGAGATTATGACGCAGGCCACACTTGTAGTAGTCGAAGGTTTGGATGAACCATATAAATTGAATTTGCTTCGAACAGTCTTGAATTTGCTTCGAAGGTTTGAGAATTGTAGTTGTCCTCCATTGATGAAGCTTTTGTTGGCACCATAAATTGGTTTTGCTTCACACTGTCTTGATCAAGAGTGTGTGAAGCTTTTGAGAATTGTGGTTGAACTCCTTTGATGAAGCTTTTGTTGGCACCATAAATTGGTTTTGCTTCACACTGTCTTGATCAAAAGTGTGTGAAGCTTTTGAGAATTGTGGTTGCCCTCCATTGATGAAGCTCTTGTTGGCACCATAAATTGGTTTTGCTTCACACTGTCTTGATCAAGAGTGTGTGAAGCTTTTGAGAATTGTGGTTGTCCTCCTTTGATGAAGCTCTTGTTGGCACCATAAATTGGTTTTGCTTCACACTGTCTTGATCAAAAGTATGTGAAACTTTTGAGAATTGTGGTTGCCCTCCATTGATGAAGCTCTTGTTGGCACCATAAATTGATTTTGCTTCACACTGTCTTGATCAAGAGTGTGTGAAGCTTTCTACAAGTTGTAGTGTTTGCATTGTTACAGTGGGGAAATGTTTGAAGCAGATGCAAGAGGGCTGAATAGCTTGATCTTCATATGCCATGCACTGAAGTTATTGTTGGCTTGTAATAAGGCTTTGTTGGTGACTATAACTCTTGTTGGTCATAAGTGCTCCCCTAGTTGAGTTGTCAAGCTTGAGGGTTTTTGATTATTTGTGAATGCTAGGAGTTCACATGTACAAGATGTACCACTCGTCTTCTGGTGGGTGGAATGAATGGTGAGTTGCTTTCATCACTTGGTTGGTGGTACGAAGGTGAGTTCATTCTTCCCCTGGTTGGTGGCATGAATGGTAAGTTGCCAAATGATATTAAAGTACGAGTTGTACATTTCATCACTTGGTTGGTGGCATGAAAGAGAGTACAAGTTGTACATTTCATCACCTGGTTGGTGGCATGAAGATGAGTTCCTTCTTCACCTGGTTGGTGGCATGAGTGGTAAGTTTCCAAATGATATTAGAGTACGGGTTACATTTCATCACTTGGTTGATGGCATGAAGGAGAGTACGGGTTATACATTACATCACCTGGTTGGTGGCATGAAGATGAGTTCCTTCTTCACCTGGTTGGTGGCATGAGTGGCAAGTTGCCAAATGATATTAGAGTACGGGTTGTACATTTCATCACCTGGTTGGTGGCATGAAGATGAGTTCCTTCTTCACATTTCATCACCTGGTTGGTGAGAATAAGGGCAAGGTGTCTAGGCACATTGTAGCAAGTGTCGAATGACACAAAATATGTTGAACCCTTTCAAAGCACAGTTGGCTTATGTATGAATGTGTTGGAATGTATGATTGAACGAATATACTGTGAAGCTATTCGTTTATTTGTATAATCTTGTTGACATATACTTAGGCTTTGTTTCATGTTGGAAGCATTCATGTTGAAGCTTTGAACCTGAGTGTTTCATTGCTAGGAATGTAAGAGGATTAGGAGCAAGTTGTCTAAATCACCTCTTTATTGAATTCATGCCAAATAGTCTTCGTTACATAGGATGCCGAACGGCTGAAGCTTAACATTTGTACAATGTGAGTTTACTTGTAATAGTACTCCAAGTGATCAACGTTCCATGGATGGCCAAGGGTCTTGCAATCGGAGCTTCTAAGCTTGTAGGAGCTAGGGCGACTGATGCCAACAACTTCAAACGGTCTATCCTAGTTTGGACTAAGTGTTCCTTCACTAGGGACTCTGTCGCAGAGTAATCTTTTCTTCAATACCCAGTCCCCCACTTTGAAAGAACAAGGTTTGACCCTTGAGTCATAGTAATTGGAGATGCGCTGCTTGTAGGCGACATTCTTTAAGTGAGCCTGGTTTCTTTGTTCCTCAACTAGATCTAAGTTGAGGGTAAGTTGTTTGTCATTTTCGCTTTGCACGTAGTTCTGGACTCAGAACGTTGCTTGCTCAAGCTCAATTGGGATAATTGCCTCTGTACCAAAAGCAAGTGAGAATAGGGTTTCTCCTGTTGATGTCCAATACGAAGTGCAGTATGACCAAAGAACTTGGGGTATAAATTCTGGCAAACAACATTTAGCCTTGTCCAAGTTGGTTTTCAAAGTTTGCTTGATTATTTTGTTGATAGCTTCAACTTGTCCATTAGACTGGGGATGAGCTGGGGAGGCAAAACATAAGTTGATGTTGAACTTAGAGCAGAACATCCTGAACTTATTGTTATTGAACTGTCGCCCGTTGTTAGTGACTATCGCATTGGGAATGCCGAATCTACAAAGGATGTTCTTCCTTACGAAGTCTTCTATTTTTGCCTCAGTAATGGTTGCCAAGGGTTCTACTTCAGCCCACTTTGTGAAGTAGTCAACTGCAACGATTGCATAGTGAACCTTGCCCTTCCCTACAGGCATTGGGCCGATCAAATCAAGTCCCCATTGGGCGAAGGGCTAAGGGCTGATCATAGGAGTGAACGGCTCAGGAGGGGAGTGAGGAATAGTTACGTAGCATTGACACTTATCATATGAGCGGGATATTCTGATGGCATCTTGGTGAAGTGTTTGCCAGTAATATCCTTGGCGAAAGGCCTTGTGTGCTAGGGATCGAGATCTAGCATGATCTCCGCAAACTCCTTCATGTATTTCCCGAAATACAATTTCTGCCTCTACGAGCGTAAGGCATCTTAGGTATGGTAGGTTAAAACCCCGCTTGTAGAGTTGGTCGTTAATGATCAAGTAACGAGTAGCCTTGTGTCGAATCTGCTTAGCTTGGACTTTGTCATTTGGAAGGGTGCCATGAGCAAGGAATCTATAAATCAGGGTAATCCAACTATCTCCTTGTTGTAAGTTGCACACTTCCGCAGCCATGGTGTTTGGTGCTGCCAACAATTCAATCTGAATTTTTCTCCCAATCTTGTCTTCCACCGCTGAGGCAAGGCGAGCTAAAGCATCTGCATGACTATTTACCACTCGAGGAATTTGGGTGATCTGGTAGTGGAAATGCTTGAGCAACAATTGTGTTTGTGCCAGATATGCTGCCATGGAGTTATCCTTAGCGTCAAAGTTGTTGATGACCTGGTTAACCACTAATTGGGAGTCATTGAAGATATCAATTCGTGTAACCCCAAGGTGTTTGGCCAAATGTAAGCCTGCTAGGAGGGCTTCATATTTAGCCTCATTGTTAGACGCCTTGAATTTGAAACCATTAACATATAGACTCCATGATGGGGCTGTTGGTTCTATTTTCTGAGCTTCCGAGGGTAATGAAACCACTTCTTTAGGCGTAGAAACAATGTCAACAGGATATGTGAAGTCAGCGATGAAGTCTGCCACTGCTTGGCCATTCTCAGCTAGCTTTGGTTGGTAAGAGATGTCAAACTCACCCAATGTTATCGCCCATTTGATCATTCGCCCAGAAGTGTCAGGATTTTGGAGTATCTGTCGAAGATGATGATTGGTAAGCACGATGATGAAGTGTGCTTGGAAGTAAGGGCGAAGTTTTGGAGCAGACATAACCAATGCTAGAGCTAATTTCTCAATGTTGGAGTATCGTATCTCCGCATCTTGTAAAGCCTTGCAAGCGTAGTAGACAGGTCGTTCGACATTACCATATTTTCTAATAAGAATGGAACTTACTGCTGAAGCCGATACCGACAGATAGATAATGAGAGTGTCACCAACCTCAGGTTTGGAGAGCAGAAGGGCTTTACTTATGTAGTCTTTGAGGTTCTTGAATGCCTCAGCACATTCATCAGTCCATGTAATGTACTTCTTACTTCCCTTAAGTGTTTTGAAGAAAGGAGCACATCTGTCTGTGGCCTTAGAGATGAACCTAGTTAAGGCTGCCACCTTGCCAGTAAGGCTCTGGATGTCTTTTGAAGTTACCGGTTCCTTCATGTCGAGGATTGCTTTGATCTTCTCGGGATTAGCCTCAATGCCTCGTTAGCTTATCATGAAGCCTAAGAATTTACCAGAGCCTACGCCGAAGGCACATTTGTTAGGGTTCAACCTTATTCGATACCTCTTCAGAATGGTGAAAGTTTCAGATAGGTTGGTGATGTGTTGGTCAGCATGTTTGCTCTTGACTAGCATATTATCAACGTAAACTTCCATGCTCTTCCCAATCTGTTCAGCGAACATTGAATTGACCAATCTTTGATAAGTCGCTCCTGCATTCTTTAGGCCGATTGGCATGACTTTATAGTAATATAGTCCCCTGTCAGTAGTGAAGGCTGTGTGTTCTTGGTCCGGAGGGTTCATGAAGATTTGGTTGTATCCTGAGTAAGCATCCATGAAGCTCAGGAGTTCACACCCTGTCGTAAAGTCTATAAGTCTGTCTATGAGAGGAAAAGGAAAGCTATCATTCGGGCATTCTTTGTTTAGGTCGGTGTAATCGACACACATTCTCCACAAGACCTTTTGGAGCAGGAGACTTTCCTTGGTCGGATTCTTCTTAACAAGAACAACATTTGCTACCCACGTTGGATAATTGACTTCGCGGACAAAGCTTATGCCTTTGAGTTTTTCAACTTCTGCCTTCATTGCCTTGTACCATTCAGCGTCATAAGATCTTCGCTTTTGTCTCACTGGCTTGGTCTTGGGGTCAATACTTAAGCGATGACAGATTATATCGAGAGATATGCCTGACATGTCCTCGTATGACCAGGCAAAGACCTCAGTGTTTTCTTGCAAAAACGAGATCAATGCCAACCGAATGGGTGGTGACAAGGTGGTGCCAATATTCACCATGCGATCCGGATAATCTTTTGAGATAGAAACCTTCTCCAACTCTTCAGCAGGTTGTGCTTGCTGGGTGAAAGAGTCATCTCAAGGATCGTCGGGTTGATTATTACCACCGTGAAGATCCAAGTTGGCTTCGTCTGGGCTGGTATTTATGACTTGGTCATGTATACAAAGGGTTTCCTTGGGCACAGGCAGGTGTTGTTGCTTGACCGAAGTGTTGTAACATGATCGTGCACTTAAGTTGATCTCCTCTGATGTAACCATTGCCATAAGGGGTTGGAAATTTCATCAACAACATATGTGTGGATACCATGGCCTTGAGATCATTGATGCCTATGCGTCCGAAGATGGCATTGTATGCCGTTGGGCAATCAACCACTAGGAAGTTAGTGGTAATGGTAGCTGTGTAAGGGCATGTACCAATGGTGAAAGGTAAGTGTATGCTCCCCAAAGGTTGCACGATATCACCGGAGAAGCTTATTAGAGGGGAAATCGAGCGATCAAGCAAGTGTTCAGCTACATTAAGTACCCTGAAAGCTTCAGCAAACATGATATTGACCGAAGCCCCCGTGTCTACTAGGATTCATCGTACTTCAAAGTTGGCTATGTAAGCTTCCACAATCAGTGGGTCGTTGTGAGGGTAGATGATACCTCTTTCTTCCTCAGGGTAGAAACATATTGGATCCCAGTTAGGCTTTTGATACTTACCTCCCCTAATGTCTTCCACGTGAAACACTTGGTGGCCAGACCTTAAAGCTCGTTCACTATTTTTCATGGCCCTATTGGAAGATTTAGATATGGGTGTGCCACCACTTATGGAATATATCACATTCACCTGGCGTTGGTTACGGTTTCCCCTTAGAGGGTGAAGGAGGAATTAATCAATTTTTCCTTCACGTGCCAAAGCTTCAATATGATCACGAAGGGTGATACATTTCTCACTATCATGGCCGTTATGCTCGTGGTAGTAGCAAAACGTGCCCGTGTTCTTCGTGGGCTTGTAATCCGGGTGCCTCGGCTTTGGCTTCGGTACTAGGTATGCTATGCTGGGGTAAATGGCCACGCATGTGGTGTTCAAAGGTGTGTATGCCTCATACCTCTGGGTAGGGGCTGTCCTGACACGTGCTTGACCCACTGTGTTGACTGCCTGGGGTCGAGGATTATCATGGCGATACCCTTGGTTATCGTAGTAGTGTCCCTTACTCCTTTTACTAAAATGAGACTGGTAATGATGGAAATCTTTCCTTTTGCCCTGAGATTGATATGTCTGTTGACTTGGCAAAGTATTGAGTAAGGTAAGGGGAGGCACCACTGCCGTTTGGAAGGTCGAGGTCTTCTCATTTGGTTGGATCTGGCTTCCACTCCCTACTTGCTGATAAGAGGTGGTTGTGGGGGGTTTCCCTTGATATGTCCTTGCCTCGGCGGAGGCATGGTTGTAAGCTTATGCCATCACCTCAGAGTAAGTCTTCCAAGTGTTGGCATTGATCATGTACTTGAAGAAACAATCACGTAGGCATGTCATGAAGGCCTTAAGGGTGGTCTTGTCATCTGCCTCAGCGCAGCGAGAATACTCATGGCTGAAACGACCAGCATACTCTCGTAATGACTCGTCCGGCTTCTGGCGAATAGTGTACAAGTCATCTGTAGAATGCAAGCGATTGATAGGAGCATATTTATGCGACTGAGTTAGCTTGTTCTCATGCATTTATGTTGTTATTTCTTAGTTAATTATGTATTTTAAGCTATTTTCGTGTGTTTATAGGTCTAAAGAGTTAATGTGGCAAAGAAGTGCATTTTGGAGCATTTTGGAGCATTTTTTTGCATGGAATGGATAGCTTATGCTTGGAGCAAAAGGAATGGACGAAATTTGAAGTTTGTGCATCATCCTCTCCCTATAAATAACCATTTTAGCACACTCATTTCACCCAAACACATTCACCTACCACTACATACACTCATTTCACCCAACACATCCACTCATTACAACCACCCAACACATTCACCTACCACTACATCCACTCATTTCACCCAACACATTCACCTACCACTATATCCACTCATTTCACCTAACACATCCACTCATTACAACCACCCAACACATTCACCTATCACTACATCCACTCATTTCAACCACCCAACACATTCACCTACCACTACATCCACTCATTACCACCACCCACTACATCCTCTTCCTAGCCTATAAATACATTCATCCACCTTTCATCAAAAGAGACAGATATCAATCCAAAACACACATACACATCATCTACATAATTCTCCACTCTTTGCCGCATTCAATACAACCTTCATCCAAACACATCCATTCATCTTCACATTCATTCCTCCATACAAACAAACCTTCAAACACTTACCAACACCTTGTGCCGTAGCAAAGGAAGGGAAGGAAAGTGCTTGGACGTGCTTGCTGTCCAACTTGGATCGTTGGAGCGTTTAGGTGTTTTCTTTCTTTTGTTTTTAATGTTTAAATTCATTTCAAGAACGATCCCTACTTATACTTATACTACAATTGTCAAAAGAGCGTTAAATTTGTGTGTTAAGTTAATTTTCGCATCAGCGATTTGTCTGGAAGATCTGTTGAGAGACAAGCAGTTTCCTCAGTTCCTCAAATGAGTCTACTGTCTCAGGTGGAAGACGGAAATACCAGTTTAGAGCTCCGCCAGAGAGGGTGGAGGGGAAGAGAAGACATCGCTCTTCGTCGGTGTGCATCCGATATGCCATGGTGGACTCAAAGAGGTTAAGGTGTTCAATTGGGTCTTCCCTTCCAGTATAGAGTTGTAAACCAAGCTTTTGTTTTGTCTTTGCTTGAAGGGGAGTGTCGAGGATCCTCCTTGTGAAAGGGTCAGGCCTGGGTTGGTTCCAGTCAGGTATCTCGGTCTGACATTCGGCCTTCAACTTGTTTACTTCCTCAATGAGCTGTAGGACAAGGGGGTCCTGAGTGGAGTCATGTACCACTGGTATTTTCTTTCGTAAGTCTCCATCGCCTCTTGGAAGTAGAAAAATTTGAGCAAAGGCATGTGATTTTTCCTTGGACTTACCGTACTGACTTTTAGGGCGAGTCTATCAGAATACCTCAGAGTCCCCTGTACCTTCATGTTCCTCTGGGACCTGTCGTTCTTTCCCTAGATTGGCAACTAACCTGGGTCATGGAAGGGGACCGAGTCTTTCAGGAACCCTTGGGTCATTGATCTTCGAGCATATGTGGAGGGGATTCTCTCGACGTTGCTTTAGGAAGTCTCGACAGTCACGATAAACGGCTATCGATCCTTCCAACCCTTCTGCAAGGAGGTGTCTTCCTCCACTTCTCCTGTTTCGGGTCAAAGCAGCTGGGTTGAGAGATGTCTCATGTTGATCAATGTTTTGATGATTAGCTCGCTCTTCATCAAGGATACCCATGTCGAAGGAATGTGACCCTCCGTGTTGGAAGGCACCCAGATGATGGTTGATATCCACAGGGACAACAAGCTCGTGTGTTTGAGTACGCCTAGTTTCATGGAACGTCTCAAAGAGCTTCTCATACTGCTCTTGGAGGACCTCATTCTTCATTGCTATCTTGTTGTTCTGAGCTTCTAACTCATCGACTTTAGCTTGAAGAGCAACCATCTTTCCTTCCTTCTTTCGTTGCTTCGCACTAGGTGCAAGAGGGGTGTCATTCTGTGTGTTGTGGCTTCCTTCGCTCCCCTTGGTCAAAAGAGAGTGTACGAATGGTGGAAACCAGCTTGACAAAGCTGAAGATAGTGGGAATTAGTCCACCCTATACGTATTCCTTTGTCAAGCATTCCAAAGTTCTATTAGCTTAAATACAAATTATTCCAACAAATTTCACTGTTCATCAATAGTGAAAGCAAGTCATCATTCATCAATAGTGAAAACAAGTCTTCCAAGACCTTTTCCAAATCTTTAAGAAGTAGACTACGGATGAGAAGGTTTCAAGTTTGGAATTTCCACAATTTCTCAATCAAAAGTTTCTTTGAGTTCACACTATACCAAAAGAAATAAAAAATTGTAAACACTTTTAATTTTAGAATGTCAATGATGCCTGCGTGCATTAATATTCTTTTCATCAGCTATTTTCTTATTTGCTGACTCAATCATCAGTAAATCAATTGTAAGTTCGAGTGTAAGTTTTGCAATAAAACTTATTTTCCAATTATATTTGCATCATTATTTTGAATTCATTATTTTCATTATGAAGAATATTTTCATAACAACTGATTTTGAATGACATAAAATCTTTACTCACAGTCAATTCATCGAGTACCTCAAATTCAAGGTAAACACCGATCAATCATTTGTTCAATTCTTTTTATTTGTTTATAACAGTTGGTTTCATGGCATCTTTAATCCTGGCTATCCTCCACATCAAGTTCCACATAATTCAATTAACAATTCATTTAACAGTTCATTCAATCCTAATCATCATTGCCCTTGGTATAATTGTCTTCATCGTTATTATTACCATTAGTTCCGCCCCATTTGGTATCAAAGCTAAGTGATATATATATATATATATATATATATATCGGAAGGAAAATATAAATATAGGGGGTTCATGCATTATGGGGAATGTTTTTATGCTTCATGGTCGTTTTTTATTAAAACTCAAGGAGAATTCTGACTTAAATTTGTCCTAAAAATAAATTTTAGATTAAAATTCATATTTGACAATCATTCTGCACTCCATATTTTTTATATTTAAAAACGAAAATATAATTTAAAAATAAAAATACACATAAAAAATGAATAATTATTTTTTTTTGAAATACCAATAACATTTTAAAAAATAGTAATGAAATCTACATGACTATATTATATTTCGTTGGGTTGAATCCACTGCACATAAATTGAGAAATCAAGTTGCAGCCCGAAAAATCCACTTCTCAATTTTGTGGGCCAATACCAAAGAGTCGGATTATTGGAGAGACTCCATTTTTCAATATCTGTCAATGGAAAACCGAATCGTTGATGATCTTTCCGTGCAAAGTTTTGCAAAGATGAAATTTATTGCGAATTAGTTTGTTGTTGCATGTCGTTATTGATCAAGACTTCTTGACTTGACTTTAGAGGACAAGGATTGTCTGCCCTCTCATTTTTTGTGTCCTCTCATGCCCTTCTGTTTGTGCAATCACGGTTAAGTCACGTCAACATTTTATATTACTATTCATTTTTATCTTATTATCTCTATAAAAAATAATATAAAATGTTGACGTGACTTAATCATGACCACATAAATCGGAAGGGCGTGAAAGGACATGAAAAATATGAAGACAGACAATCCTTCTCCGACTTTAGAGCAAGTCCACCCCTAAAGACTTTACGTCAGCACCCAGCGCATTTATCAACTCAAGTGAACAGTAATAGACCCCAATGAACAGTAATAGGCCAAAGCATCTCCATTCCTAAAAATGCGCTGGCACCCAGTCAATCTAATATTATATTATTTTATTCATATCAATTAATATTTTATCATTTAATTTCTTTCTCTCTGCTTCTATTTCTTCTCTGGCAGAGCACTTGCTCTCTACCCTCTCTTTTTTCCCCTTTTTCTCCATGTTTTCTTCTTCAAATGAGCTGATGCACCTGAAATGGACCTCCTCCCCCAAAAATGGGAGCTCGCCGTGGAGGTGCTCCACACCAACGGATGGGACCTCGCCGGAGCTCCACACAAACGTCCGCAGGCACCTTGTTGTCGTCTCCTCACGAGAGCTCGCCATGGAGGTGCTTCACACCCAAGGAGTCGGATCTCGCCGTGGAGGTGTTCCATACCAACGCTCCTCAAAAAATGGACCTCCTCCTCCTCCGCATGACCCGGCTGGTGTCAGCATGAGTCAGATGTATCAGGCAACACCCCAGTCAATTTTGGACTGGGCTAGAGACCGGCTTGAGCTAGGTGCCAGTCAATTGGGTTGGGTGCAGGGGTTTCACATGGTGTTGGGCAGTTTTTTCAGCTGGGTGCTGGGCAAAATGCCCTCCCCTGGAACTGCTCAGAAGGCAGAATAGTCAATCTGGAGTTTTTAACACTTGGCCACAAATCTTGGAGCTCTCCAAACCATTCATCTTCATTTCTAATGGACTTGTACTATATGTTACAGAACATGATTTGTACCATCAAAGATCAGATGGAACCGGTCAATTTGATTTATTTATATATTTATATGTACGATTGACATTGGGACTAGTGGAATGAATCATGAATCTCAAGTGCAACACTGAATGTTTTTAACCACTTTAGTTACCATCAGTTAATCAAACTGCTTTGGTTTAATGTTTACTTCTTACATATATTTGTTAATTTTTTATCCATTAATTTTCTTCCATTAACACGATCCGAAGGCAGAAAATTGAGAATGATGTGTGATAGATAAAAATGGGTATATAGATGGCAAATAATCCATATTAAATACGTTTTTCTACAATTTTCCTATGGTTAGGGCCTCAACTCCAAGTGGAAGTATCTCTCTTCCTTGCTTTCTCTTGAGTTAATGAGATATTTCTTTTCTGATAAGAACATGGCTTGCAGTTTAAAAAATACAACATAGACCAAATCCGAAAAAAAAATTTACACCCGCACTCTTGACTTAATATATGCTAGGAGCTTCAAATCCATCCCACTTCAAGCCAATGCAAGAATTGAATCTGATGACTCTAATGCCTTAATTTGCTGTTGAGAATCCAAAACTTTCATCCCCCTTACTATCTGCTGGTAACGTATAAAAGGGTCAGGTTTATTGGATTTTGGTCGGGTTTTATCTGACTCCTTAAGCTAATAAGTCACTCAAACTCAATCCGTTAAGCTCATGAATCACTCATTAACAATTTTTTATTTTATTTGTTTAATTTTGCATGCCAGTAAAAAAGTACACATATTTGAATCAAGATTTTAAGCATAAAGGTCCAACACATTTGGAAGTATCCAAATGCAAAGTTGGAGGACGTTTCTCTCCTACACAACGTCAACAAGGATACCTACACTTCCTAGAGACATATGTAGTTGGAGTAGGCTTGGCAAACGGGTCGTGTCGGTCGTGTTCTTATCGTTTTCGTATAACACCTGTTATCTTAACGGGTCGTGTCGTATCACACCTGTTATCTTAAGGGGTCCTTAACAAGTCGGGTCACTATACCCAACGGGTAAAGTGACCCGACCCGTTATGACCCGTTACGACCCGTTAAGAAAAATATTTTTTTTTCTTAAATTTGCACATACCACACATTACCACATAAATATTACTTCAAAACATTAAAACACATTTATCATTTAAGTACTACATCTACACTCGAAAATAAGAGCTTAATAAAAAAACATTCATACACTACTAGTCAAATTTTTAAATTTAATTTAATATATAGATTCACTAACACTTAAGAGTTTATTCATACTTTCATTAAGTATAACATAAGATTTTGTGGTATTCACTATTGTAAATATTTTAAATTGAAGATCGAGTTCATTCATTGTATTCATATAGGGTCAAGGAGTGTAGATGTAAAAAATCATCAAAATCGGAGTTAAAATAACCGTTAAATCGTGATTTTTCATTTTATAACCGTCAAAAAGTTTTGTCCCGTTACTTGATCTCTTAATGTTTGTTTTTTTTCAATTTTTGGCGTATGTGATCTCGAAGTATATACAAACATGTTTGACGGTTGGATCGTTGAAACTAGTTTCGTAGAATGTGTATCCCATAAAAACAATAGATTCACTAATACTTAAGAATTTATTCATACTTTCATTAAGTATAACATAAGATTTTGTGGTATCCACTATTGTAAATATTTTAAAATGAAGATCGAGTTCATTCATTGTATTCATATAGGGTCAAGGAGTGTAGATGTAAAAAATCATCAAAATCGGAGTTAAAATAACCGTTAAATCGTGATTTTTCATTTTATAACCGTCAAAAAGTTTTGTCCCGTTACTTGATCTCTTAATGTTTGTTTTTTTTCAATTTTTGGCGTATGTGATCTCGAAGTATATACAAACATGTTTGACGGTTGGATCGTTGAAACTAGTTTCGTAGAATGCGTATCCCATAAAAACAATAGATTCACTAATACTTAAGAGTTTATTCTTACTTTCATTATGTATAACATAAGATTTTGTGGTATCCACTATTGTAAATATTTTAAATTGAAGATCGAGTTCATTCATTGTATTCATATAGGGTCAAGGAGTGTAGCTATAAAAAATAATCAAAATCGGTGTTAAAATAACCGTTAAATCGTGATTTTTCGTTTATAACCGTTGAAAAGTTTTGTCCCGTTACTTGATCTCTTAATGTTTGTTTTTTTCAATTTTTGGCGTATGTGATCTCGAAGTATGTACAAACATGTTTGACGGTTGGATCATTGAAACTAGTTTCGTAGAATGTATATCTCATAAAAACAATAAATTCACTAATACTTAAGAGTTTATTTATACTTTTATTAAGTATAACATAAGATTTTGTGATATCCACTAGTGTAAATATTTTAAATTGAAGATCGAGTTCATTCATTGTATTCATATAGGGTCAAGGAGTGTAGCTGTAAAAAATTATCAAAATCGGAGTTAAAATAACCGTTAAATCGTGATTTTTCGTTTATAATCGTTGAAAAGTTTTATCCCGTTGCTTGATCTCTAAATATTTTTTTTTTGCAATTTTTAGCGTATACGATCTCTAAACATATACAAACATATTTGACGGTTGGATCGTTGAAATTAGTTTCATATGGTGCGTATCTCATCTTTCCCTCTCTTTTTTGTTTCCTTTTCTTATCGTTTTCTTTTTTCCCTCCCTTTTTTTTTTTTGGAAACTTTTTCCCTCCCTTTTTCTTCAAAGGGCGGACACCTCACCTCATCTACACTACACGGTATAGTGGTACTGGTACACCCATCTTTCCCTCTTTTTTTGTTTCCTTTTCTTATCATTGTCTTTTTTCCCTCCTTTTTTTTTTTGAAAACTTTTTCCCTCCCTTTTTTCTTTCAAAGGGCGGATGCAGATGCATATTAATTGTTATAGTTTTTAGGGGTATAAAATTTAATATATATATATATATAATTATTATAGTTAATATTTTGGGGGTATAATTATTATAGTATATATAATTATTATAGTTTTTAGGGGTATAAAATTGTTAAATTAATATATATATATATATATATAATTATAGTATTTGTTTAGGGTTATAAAATTATTAAATTAATATTCTGCTTATCGTGTATCGTGTTACCCACGTGTATACCCGAACCAACCCGTTATCTTAACAGGTGCTTATCGGGTTACCCGATAACGACCCGATTCGTTATCGTGTCGATCTGAACACCTGTTAATTTCGTGTCGTGTCGGATTATCGGGTCGTGTCAGGAATTGTCAGGCCTAAGATAGAGGAGTTTCCCCCATGGTCGGGGCCTCAACTCCAAGTCGAAGTATTCTCTCTTCCTTGCTTTCCCTTGAGTTAATGAGTCAATGAGATATTTCTTTTCTGATGAGAAAAGAACTTGCAGTTTGAAAAAACCAACATAGACCAAGACTAGGGGTGGTTCGGTATGGGATCCCATACCGAAACCCTTGTCCCGATTCCCATACCGAAATTTTCGGGAATCCCAATTTCAATACCGATCCCAAACCAAATTTTCGGGAATCCTAATTTTCGGGAATCCCGAAATAGTTTCGGGATTTCGGGACAAATCGGGAATCCCGAAATAATTTTGGGCTTTTGGGCTTTTGGGCTTTTGGCAAGCGGCCCAGCCTCAAACTTGATTTATACGGCCGGCACGATGATCAACAAGACCGGCCAGCAGCTCGGGCACCACACCAACCTGTACAATAAATGTTCAGAATTATACGTAGGCTGAGAGTGGTAATGAACAAAATTAATCAACTTCCTAGAAATGTATTTTCAGCCAAAGATCTTTCTTTTCTTTACCTGTTCCTTTCATGAAAAGAAAGAAGGGAAGTTCACAAATTTGACTCCTTGGTCGGTGGGGAAGGAAGAAAACACAATTCTCTTCATCAACCATCGCATCTGAACCATGTGCTTGAACCTGTAAGAAGATGAGTTTCAGACAAGAATGCTTCATAAGAAGATGAATAATCCGGTTCATGCTCAAAAACTTCACCAATCCATGCTTGCCAGTATCCCGATGTTGACAAAGTGCAATGGAAAAATGATCAAATGCACAAAAAACAGGTTTAGCCTGTGTACTAATACTAGAACTGAGAATAACTATCATTTTCTGCCTATAGCAGCATATGGCACACGGACAAGGCGGGCGGTAGCTTTTTGACTCAAAACAGAAACAAGTGTTGATGATTCCAAACTAAAATCTTACAAATTAAAATGTAGGAAAATGCAGTCTTCAAATATCAACTCAGCTTTCCCAGGAGTTGGTGCAATAAGTGTTAATACAATTGAACTTCCGAAATAAGCATTCACTCAATGATTTTAGAGTGAGACTATTTTAGACACTCATGCTTTCGAACTCAGCATTTACTCAATATTAAGTTCAGAAACTAAGAGTAACTCGCACTACTTAAAAAAATTCAACAAAACGTCATAAGAGAAGAGGTGATATACAAACATGTATAAAATTATACCGATAGTGATGTGAAATTGCACCCATACAGATTGCAAAAACTTCACCATTGCAAAAGAAAAAAAATGCAGAGCAACAATCAAAATCATTCCTTGTCCTTACCACATAAATCTCTCGCTTAAACTCTGTGGCAAGACACTCAATTGCAATGTCATCTCCGAAAGCTGCAGCATGACCTTCTCTGACCCAAACTCACGCAATACTTCAACTAATAACCCTTGAATCAATGCTCCCTAGAAAACCACAACAGACCTGCCTAAATTCTGTGAAGAGACAAAATCGCAAAAGAAAAGAGAAAGAGCGAGAGGTGTGTGTGTGACAGTGAGATAAAGAGATTTCAGAAAACTAAATTAATTACCTAATTTCAGAAAACCAAGTGAGACCGTGAGAGAGATCCCCAGTTCTGTCCGTGAGAGAGAACCCTCAAATCAATGCAGTTCTGTGACCATGAGAGAGAGAGATCGCGAGAGAGAGTGGTGGTTGTGTGGTGAAGGAAGGCTGGAGAGTCAGAGACGAGAGTATGGTGTGGTGGTGGGCCGGTGGCTGGTCGGAATTCGACAGTCTGGTGAGGGACGGACGACGTTGGTGAGGGCCGGAGGCTAAGGGTTAGGGCTGCACTTCGAAACAAATGAACGGAGGAACTAAATGTTCAAATGTGATCTGACCTAAAAAAGAAATCAACGACACAGATTAAATCCAAAACAATCAACGGTTGAAATAATTCTCTTATAATTAAAAAATTATATATATATATATATATATATATATATATATATATATATATATATATTTTTTCGGTTCGGTATGGGAATACCGAAAAAATGAAATGCAATACCGAATCCCATACCGAAACTTTCGGTTTGGTTTGGGATTACATCCCGAAAATTTCGGGAATTTTGGTCTGGGATTTTTTTGGTTTGGGATCGGGATTTTTTTGGTTTGGTTTGGGATTTTTGAGATTTTTTTCCAGCCCTAACCAAGACCAAGACCAGTATCCACTCCCCCAATCGAATTAAAACCTAATTATTATTAATGGTCAGTATCCACTCCCGCAGTCGAATTAAAACCTAATTATTATTAATGGTTCTTTCTTTGCAAGTTGCAAAAACATAACATGACAACGATGATTGATTGATATTTGGTTCAATTCATTATTTGTTCATAAGAATACTTTAGATTAGTTTATTATATTATGTAAGAAAATTGAATTTTGAAGGAAGGAGTTATAAGAAAATTTTATCGTATAGTATTTTACAAGTGATGGATTAACTTGATAGATAATTTTTTATTGTGTTATGTGCCACAAACCTGGATTAACTCTTTTTTTTTAAATATTTGTTGTCAGTTTTATTATTATTATTATTATTTTATCTTTCTTTGTGCCCGCACTCTGCAGGAGACTCTGCATTCAAAATTTCTTATAATATTTTATTGTGTTCTGTGCCACAAACCGTGTTCCGTGCCACCTACTGCAGGAGACTCCGCGTGGAAGACAAAAGGCCGAGCAAAATCAAAAAATAAAATAATCAAAAGGCAAAGGAATGGAGACAGGTGGGTTTCTCACAATTTTTAATAATTATTTTGTCCATGCATTCAATTTTTTTATAATTGTTTATTGTGTTCTGTGCCACAAACCGTGTTTCATGCCACCTACTGCAGGAGACTCGGTGTGGAAGACAAAAGGTGGAAGACAAAAGGACCGAGCAAAATAAAAAAATAAAATAATCAAAAGACAAAGGAATGGAGACAGGTGAGTTTTTCACAATTTTTAATAATTATTTTGTCCATGCATTCAATTTTTTTATAATTTTTTATTGTGTTGTGCGCCACTAACTATGTGGCCTTATTTAAGTCATATTTTTTAAATAATTATTTGTCAGTTTTTTAATTAATTATTTTATCTTTGTGCCACAACTCGACGATCATAAACACGCAACCTGGGAGGATAAATGATGATTAACACTTAGCAATCATAGGCAATACAGGTATTTTACTGTGTGAAGAAGGCAGCAAAACGACAATGGAACGAAAAAATCAGCGGCATTTCCGTCCTTTTACTATTGCTGAACAGTGCTAAAACTCAACTGAGTTTTTTAGTATATATAATTTGCGGAAGAATTTTATACTGGTGCCAGTCTATAAATAGTTGTGTCACTTTGCACACCATACATAGCTAAGAATGCAAAACAAAACAAAAACGAAACAAAAATCAAAAGATTGTTATTATGGGGTTACTTGATATCTCCATCATTCGCATGGTTTCAAAACTAGTACTAGTTTTGTTGCTGTTTCATCATGTGGTTATTGCTAACTCTTCCTACTCTTCGCAGAAGCAGTATCCATCTTGCCCTGATGAGGAGAAGTCCGCCCTGCTGCAATTCAGAGACAGCTTTACTATTGACAAATCTGCTTCTAGATCTCCCGATGCTTATCCAAAGGTTTCATCATGGAAACCAGCTGAAGGAGGAAATAGCACCTGCTGCTCATGGGAAGGTGTCAAGTGTGATGAGAAGACGGGTCATGTGATTGGCCTAGATCTTGGTAGCAGCTGTCTCCACGGCTCTATCAACAGCAACAGCAGCCTCTTCCGCCTTGTTCATCTTCAAAGGTTAAACCTCTCTGACAATAACTTCAATTACTCTCAAATTCCTACCAGCATTAGGATTTTTCCAAGCCTTACTCATCTTGACCTCTCTACCTCTGTCTTTTCTGGTCAAGTCCCTTCTGAACTTTCACTGTTATCCAAGTTGACATACCTTAATCTAGCTCTCAATCTCGATAGATTGTCAGAAGATAAGGATCATCAGTCGTCAGAAGAGGAGAATTATCCCTTGTTGAAACTTGAAGCATCAGATCTTGGAAGCCTAGTTCAAAACTTAACCAGTCTCGAAGTACTTTCTCTCAGTTTTGTAAATGTATCTTCGGCAATTCCTCATTCCATGGCTAATTTATCATCTTTGACAACCCTCTACCTCAGGGACTGTCACCTGTTTGGTGAATTTCCGGTGAGAATTTTCCAACTGCCAAACCTAGAATCTCTTAGTGTGAGATACAACCAAGATCTGACTGGATATTTTCCTGAATTTAATCAAAGCAGTCCTCTCATCTTACTGAAAGTCGGCTTTACTGGCTTTTTTGGAACAATACCCTCTTCAATTCAAAACCTTCATTCACTGCAAAACTTCGATGTGGCTGAATGCAATTTTTCGGAAGGGTTGGTTCCATCTTTTTTTGGGAATCTTAGGCAGCTCACTTATCTAGACATTTCAAACAACAGATTTGGAGGTCCAATTCCTGATTCCTTGGCAAACCTTACCCAACTGGCTACTTTTAGGATTAGTAGTGGTTCAAGTCGATTAACTGGTCCAATCCCATCTTGGCTAGGCAGATTTAGCAAACTAGAGTACCTAGATTTTGCTTATAATAGATTAAATGGTTCAATTCCTGCATCATTTTCAAATCTCACAAACCTTCAGATCCTTTATCTACATTACAATAGTCTGAGTGGTGTAGTTGAGTTTCAAATGTTTCAAAATCTACACTTTCTTTACCAACTCCAATTAAATTGGAACGGTTTAGAATTTGTCACTGAATCCAAAATTTTGAATACAACAGTTCAACAGTTCACCATTCTTGGATTGAGTAATTGCAGCCTAACAGAATTTCCATCCTTCTTACAATATCAGAAGGGTTTGCAGCGTTTGGACCTTTCTGGAAACAAAATCCGAGGCCTAGTACCAAAATGGATGTGGAACACAAGCATAGAAACTTTGGTCTTTTTAGACATTTCTCAAAACTCCATTTCAGACCAACCTCCACTTTTCCTTCCTTGGGTGAAACTGATATGCTTAAGGTTTACGTCCAACATGTTTCATGGATCATTACCGATTCCTCCACCAACCATGAAAGAATATGCAGCTAGAGACAACAACTTTACTGGAGATATCTCACCGTTGCTTTGCAACATGAAAAATCTTCAGTATCTTGACTTGTCGAAAAATAACTTGAGTGGCATGCTTCCTCAATGTCTCGGAAACTTTAGTGATGATCTGATTCTTTTACTTCTTGGAAATAACTCTTTTCACGGAATTATTCCTCAGACATACAACAAAGGAAGCAATTTGAGAATGATTGATGTGAGTTATAACAAGTTGCAGGGGCAGTTGCCGAGGTCATTGGTCAATTGTATGATGCTTGAGTATCTTGTTTTGTCAAACAATCGATTCAATGATGTTTTCCCCATTTGGTTGGGGACTCTTCAAGAGCTAAAACTTTTGGCAATGCGCCATAATGGATTCTATGGTGTGATTGGAAAGTCTAGAAAGAATGTCGATTTCCACAAGTTACGCATTCTTGATTTGGCTTACAATGATTTTACTGGTGCGGTTCCATCTGTGTTTCCAGATATTACTGTAAACAAGTCAGCATATATGTACACACACGTAGTTATTGACGTCAATGGATTCACGATTGTTAAAGATGTTGATTACCAACTCAAGATAGCAACAAAAGGTTTGGAGCAATACTACCCAAAGATTCGAGAAGAATTTGCATCCTTCGATATCTCATGCAACAAATTTGAAGGGAAAATTCCAGAATTCATTGGGAATCTTACGGAGCTTCGTTCGCTGAATCTATCCCACAACATTCTCACTGGTTCTATCCCATCATCCTTTGGAAACTTGATGAAGCTTGAATCGTTGGACCTTTCACAAAACAAGCTCTCAGGACGTATCCCCCAACAGCTGGTGCAACTTAATTTTCTTTCCAGTTTCAATGTGTCTCACAACAATCTCACAGGTCCTATACCACAAGGAACCCAGCTTACTTCCTTGAATGTCACTTCATATGAGGGAAACCTAGGGTTGTGTGGAGATCCATTGCCAAAGAAATGTGGAAATCCTAAGGCCCCTGAACTTCCACCTTCAACCGTCGACGAGGATGATTCTAGCTCAGAAGGCATATTTGAATTTGATTGGAAAATTGTTTCAGCCGGATGTGGAAGTGGGTTGGTAGTGGGAGTAGTTCTTGCAGATGTTGTGATCACAAGGAGGCCCGACTTGTTTCTTAAGATTGTAGGAATGATCAGGCAAATGATAAGGAAAATTTAGAGTACTAGTGGGGGAAGTAGAAATTCAGTTTGTTACCGTTACGCATTTCTTGTTGTCGTTTGTTTTCTCTTATGTGGTTTCTTTCTCTTCCTATATGTTTAGTTATAAGTTTGTATCAGGTTATGTAAGTGTATGTCCTTCCTATTTTCTTGTACCTTCGGTTTCTTTTCTTTCTTCTTTCTTTATTTTGAGTGATAAGGTTTATGTCTCCCCTAACTAGGTGTAACTTTTATTTTTTATTCAATAAATTTTCCATCGTACCATCTTGGTTTCTTTAAAATAAAAAAAAAACAAGATAGAATGTATTGGTGCTTTTTAGCTTTTAGTTGATCGTGTTGTTCAAGTTCAAGACTCTACCCTATATATCATATTGTTTTTAAGTTATATCAGTTTGCTTGTATTGTCGAGTTTCTTTAACAATTAAATGGAGATAGAAAGTAATGTAAATAAAGATAGTAGAGTGCTGCATGTTTTCATGGATTTGGATTTTCTGAAATTAGAATGAAAGCAGCTATGTTCATTTGAAAGGATTCTTATTCATTCGATTAATTGGAGACAATCTTTTCAATCAAATGAAATCGAAACTTTCCTATGCCTTAGTAACTAAGAATACTTATTTAAGAGTAATGTTTATAGCAAGAATTGTCTAAAATTCTAAAACCAGAGCTACGAAATTTGTACAACATTTTGTTCCAATCATCGGAGGGAATGAATGAGAATCGTGAATTACAAGGGAACCGGTTTTGTAGGAACAACTTGTAAACTGAATACATCAGTTGTGCAATAGGGCCATGGGCAACAAATGCAAAAGGGCTGGTGGACTTGAAGTGCAGAAACAGAAAACATCAATGTCGTTAGCCCTAAAACTTGTGTTATATCATTGATGAAATAATAATGTTATCATTAATATAAATATCTATCTTATAAATTCTCCTCAATAGTTTTCATGCTCATTGTGACTTAATTTCTTTTTTGTTGTGACTTAATTTCTCTTTTGTCGTGCAAGGACAATACATCTTTTATTCTTGCCAAAAACATTTTCACATGAAGATATTATAACTTTATAAGAGTACTTTTATGTACCATTTTTCAAAATTATTGACATATTTTAACAAGAAAATTAATGGGAAAAAACAAGTCATTGGTACATGTGAAGAGGTGAAGGAGAAAGTCCCACATTGGAGAATAACAAAACCTTTCATATTATTGACATATTTTAACAAGA
Organism: Malus domestica; assembly: GCF_042453785.1. NCBI lineage: Eukaryota > Viridiplantae > Streptophyta > Magnoliopsida > Rosales > Rosaceae > Malus > Malus domestica. The sequence continues at coordinate 11,772,023 of NC_091667.1, read as the reverse complement.
AAATTAATGGGAAATAACAAAACCTTTTTGTGTTTTTGTGTGATGAATTCATATTTATGAATAGAGAAACAAGACTGTTAAAGCAGAAATGACAGATAAGGTTTCCAATCCAAATCCCTAATCGGAAAAATATATCATACAAAAACACAGCTGTGATCCAAATTTTAATCAGCAGAAAGACCAACTATAGTTGTGGATCCAAATTCTAATCCAGCAGAAAGACTAACCTTTTGGAATCCAGGAATCAAGGTGGGTTGTCGAGACTCGAAACGGCGAGAGGAAGCTTATGGGCCGCGAGGGGTGAGTGCGAGGTGGGCGAGTGGTCGACGTCGAAGAAGGACTGAGTGAGGCTGAGATGAGGCACGAGTCAGGCTTAAACAGTATTGGATATATATGCCCAGGTGTATTGAATATGTGCCAGGTCATTAAAACTGCCATATCAACAGTAGCTTAGGATATAAGCCATTGTATGTTGAACCGACTATATAGAATATTATTTTCCTTGTATTAGATAAGCCATTGTAATAACTGTTTGGATATTCTCAGAAATACTTCTTTCTTCCCTCTAAGCTTCTCTGTGTTCTTCAATTTTGTGATTCTTTCATGGAGGTTAAGATGGTATCATGAGCTTAGAAGTGCTTGCGCTCTTGATGCTGGGTTAATTTTCCGCTGCTTAATTGAATTTTGAAGGTGATTTCGTCTCTTTTCCTCTGTTCTTGGGTGTGATAGAGATGTACAGTTTGTAGTTCTTGATGTTTGTGAAATTTTTTTTTCTTGCCATAAATCATTACTATTTTGTTGATTGTTGAGAAGTTCCAAGGCCGATGCCACGAACGAAGAGTTGTTATGATTTTCTTGATTCTTTGATGAAGGCCGATGCCATGTACTTTGATTCTTGAATAATTACAGATTGTTATAGTTTGGAATTGATCTGTTGGTGTTGTTTGGAAGAAATTTGGTTACTTCTTCATCTGGGTTTTTCTTGCTGTGGTGCAATTTTATTTGGGTATAATTTGATATCTTGCTTTGATCTTTTGGGATAATCTTACTATTAGTAATCATGTCGACTTATGTAAAGATTGAGAGTTTATTGGGAATGCTCACTATTAAGCTCAATGATGAGAACTTTATCAAGTGGAGTTTTCAATTTTGTTCTGTGCTTCGTGGATACGATCTTCTTGATCATTTCACTGGTGAATCAGTTTGTCCTCCCAAGTTTGTTCTTACTCCTGATCTTGGTGTTACAAATGAAATTAGTACTGCTTATAAAGAATGGGTTAAGATAGATATGGCATTGCTTAGTCTTTTAATTGCTACACTAAGTGATGATGCAATTGAGCATGTAGTGGGATGTAAGACTTCATCCGAAGCCTGGAATACTTTGCAAGACCGATATATGTCTGTTTCTAAAGCCAGTGTGAATCATTTGAAAGCTGAGTTATACACTATGCAGAAGGGTGGTGATTCTATTGATAAATACTTGCTGAGATTAAAGGGTATTAAGGATCAACTACAAGCAGCTGGTGAAAAGGTTTATGACAATGATCTTATAATTGCTGCTCTTACTGGTTTACCTTCTGACTATGATATGATTCAAGATTCCAGTCCATGTTTTTCCAACAGTGATGAACTTAGGTGTTATTTCTCCAGCTTCTGCTTTTTTGAGACATGCAGTGAAATCGTCTTTATGGCATCAGAGATTGGGCCATCTATCTAATGACATTTTAGCTACTATGCTTAAGTGTTCTAATATTCCTTGTAATACTGATGACAATGCTAGAATCTGTTCACATTGTCTAAGTGGGAAAATGAGCAGATTACCTTTCTTAGAAAAGACTGATACAGTTGATATTCCATTTTACAAAGTTCATGGTGATGTATGGGGACCTTCTCCTACTATTTCTCTGGAAGGCTATAGATACTATGTGTCTTTTATAGATGAGGCTACTAGGTTTGTATGGATATTCCTATTAATAAATAAAGCTGAAGTTTTTGGTACATTTCTCAAATTTTGTGCTTATGTTGAGAATCAGTTTCATGCTAGAATTAAAGTCTTGCAAACTGATGGTGGTGGTGAGTTTATGAGTACTGTGTTTAAGAATTATTTGGAAAATAATGGAATATTACATCATATATCCTATCTTTATACACCTCAACAGAACGGATTGGCCGAAAGGAAACATCGACATCTCATTGAAACTGCAATTACTCTTTTATTTGTTGCTAAGCTTCCACAAAAGTTTTGGTTTTATGCGGTTGCACATGCTGTATTTCTCATCAATCGAATGCCATGTAAAATACTCAAGATGGAGTCTCCTTTTAGTAAGTTGTTTGGTCAGCAACCTAAGTTGGGATCATTGAGAATCTTTGGTTCTGCCATTTATCCTTACTTACGGCCCTATAATATTCATAAGTTACAACCTAGGTCCACACAATGTGCATTTCTAGGTTATTCTTCAGGTTATAAGGGTGCTCTTTGTTACAATATAGTGACTGGAAAGGTGATTATATCCAAGCATGTATTATACGATGAAACTTGTTTTCCTTATAAGGATTTGGAATCTGTCAAGAGTTCTATTCAATCTTAGTCTTCTGATACACTAAGTTCAAGGCCCATAGTTGTTACACTAACTTCTCCAGCAGTTATATCTCGGACTGAATGTTCAAATCAGTTCAGTAATCCTGGAATGCATCTTTCAACTACATCAACATCAGATACTGATGGTTCTCACAGATCATTGTCATCATCTCAGGACTTACATTTGTTGCATATATTGTTGATGTTTCAGAACCTACAACATTTAAACAAGCTTCTCAGATTCCTCAATGGCAGGTTGCCATGCAAGAAGAATTTGATGCACTACAAACTCAAGGTACTTGGGTTCTTGTTCCTTCCTCTTCTGAAAAAAAATGTTATAGGCAGTAAGTGAGTCTATAAAATTAAAAGGAATTCTGATGGTACAATATCTAGATACAAGGCTAGGCTTGTTGCTCAGGGCTTTAGTCAACATAAAGGTTTGGACTACACAGAGACTTTTAGTCCTGTGGTTAGACACACAACTGTGCGATTGATCTTAGCTTTAGCTGCAACACATAAGTGGGATCTTAGGCAGCTAGATGTCAAAAATGCATTTCTTCATGGTGACTTGCAAGAGGAGGTTTATATGAAACAACCTAGAGGTTTTGTGCACCCTGATTACCCTACACATGTTTGTAAGTTAGTAAAGTCTTTATATGGGCTTAAACAAGTCCCCCCGGGCTTGGAATGATAAATTCACCAGTTACTTGCAAGTAGTGGGGTTTCAAGCATCACTTTCAGATTCCAGTTTATTTGTAAAGAAGAGTGGTGATGATGTGGTTATTCTTTTGTTATATGTTGATGATATAATCATCACAGGATCTAGTTCTACATTGGTTCAATATGTGATAAACAATTTAGGTGCAGTTTTCGATCTCAAAGACATGGGAAAATTGGCCTATTTTTTGGGGTTTCAAGTGGAATATAAGTCCAATGGTGATATATTTGTTAATCAAGCTAAGTATGTTAAGGATCTTATACATAAGGCTGGGATGGATGACTGCAAGCCTTGTTCAACACCTTGCAAACCTCACAATCAAGTTTTTACCACTGAAGTTACTCTTCTTCCTGATCCAACACACTATAGAAGTTTGGTTGGAGCATTGCAATATCTAACCTTCACTAGGCCCGAAATTGCATTTGCTGTAAACACTGTTTGTCAATACATGAATTCACCAACAGATGTTCACTTTAGTATGGTTAAACGTACATTATGATTTCTTCAAGGGACTCTCAATTGTGGTCTTACATATACATCAGGAACTCCCATGGCCTTGTCTGCATTCAGTGAGATTGGGCTGCCGATCTCAACACTAGACGGTCTATCACAAGATATGTTGTTTATTTGGGGGACAATCCTATATCTTGGCAATCAAAGAAGCAAGCTTCTGTTTCAAGGAGTTCTATCGAGGCAGAGTATAGGGCTCTTGCACATACTGCTGTTGATATAGCATGGATCAGGTTGATTCTTCGCGATGTCCATCAGTTCCTAGTTTCACCTCCTTTAATTCATTGTGATAATCAATCTGCAATAGCACTTAGCTTGAATCCAGTTCAGCATTCTCGGATCAAACATTTGGAAACTGACTTCCATTTTGTTCGAGAGAGGGTACAAAAAGGAGACTTGGTAATTCAATATGTTTCAACAAAAGACCAGGTTGCTGATGTTCTCACAAAAGGTCTTCATGGTCCAGCTTTTCTTCACCATTGTTTCACAATCTTAAGCTGGCCTATCCCAACTAAGATTGAGGGGGAGTATTGGATATATATGCCCAGGTGTATTGAATATGTGCCAGGTCATTAAAACTGCCATATCAGCAATAGCTTAGGATATAAGCCATTGTATGTTGAACCGACTATATAGAATATTATTTTCCTTGTATTAGATAAGCCATTGTAATAACTGTTTGGATATTCTCAGAAATACTTCTTTCTTCCCTCTAAGCTTCTCTGTGTTCTTCAATTTTGCGATTCTTTCATGGAGGTTAAGAAACAGCTGCTGAGTCGTGAGTGAGTCTTACAGACTATGAAAGTGAGATAGCACGGGGGAGAAAATACGAAGAATGAAAGGAATGAAGGGGAAGGCTGCCAAAACGAAGAAGGGAAGGAAGTAGGACGTCGCGCACAACTTAGGGGTAAAAAGGATGTTTTCTCTATGTTGGTCTCATTCTCCCATCTTCTTTTTCTCATTGCTTCTGAAGAAACCAAATCGCAGATTTCTTTTCAATTTCTTATTTACATGTTTTAAGTTATCTCTGTAAATTTAGGTATTTTTTATCCTTTTTTTTTAACCTTTCATTTTGAAAAAAAAAAGATGAGGTTTTACTATAAAACTAATTGGCAATATGAAAAATAACATAACTTCTTATAAGTTCATGCAAGGTCCATCCTCCCATCGACGTGGAACTCATTCTCAACACACCCTCTCACGTGTGGTGAATTTTCAAGCCTAACACGTAAACAACCCAACGGGTTGACGTGAAACGCGTGTGGCCATTTGGCTTCACATGTGGGACGACATGCTCTGTATCATGAAAAAAGTTGAGATTCCACCATAAAACCAATTGTTGTAAATTTAGGTGTTTCGTCTCTCAGTTGGTTCTTCTTATGCAAATATTGATACGCTTAAAAGCCTGCTGCATATGTGCAATGGAGCACCACAAATTTCTATGTATTATGGTTGTTTGGACAATAGATTAGGGTGCACAATACATTACCTGCTTCCTCATGAAGAATGGTTGTTTCTTATCAATCATTATTTGAAGGAAAAGACCCATTAGAAGCTTTTTAGTTGCTTGGTATCCATTCACACATCCTCAATTCCTATTTATCTCTTTTATACATGGTCCATATTAGCTTATGATGATCTTCCCCATTCAGGTTCATTTTTTGTGATATGTGCTGTGCTTAAATGTTTTAGAAGGTTATTGGAGCTCTCTTTGTTAAAGTGAAATCTTACAAAGGCCTGTGAAATTTCTCCGAACATGGGGAACTTAGTCAAATTACAAGCTACATATGTTCTTTCACTAACTGCTTAAATCATTTAGTCCACTTACTAGATTGTGAGAAAAGATCGGCGAGAGAAACATTAGCTGTGTTATAGTTTTACTAAACAACCATAATTATATAACACATATTTTGTATCCTTCAGCTCATCACACTAATCATAGTTGGTCAGTTTAATAATTAGCCGCTAATAAGTGTTTGTAAAGAATTTAGTGTAGCCATGGGAATTTAGACAAATTCAAATTTATAGATTCCAATGGGTCAAGGTTGATGTGGCAAGGAATTTATGGACACACACATATATATTTTATATATATTAGTCCACCCTATGCGTATTCCTTTGTCAAGCATTACCCGTCTATAAATAGTTGTCACTTTGTACTTCCATACATAGCTAAGAGTGCAAAAATTCAAAAGATTATTGTTATGGAGTTACTTGATATCACTACAAGAAAACACCATTTTAGACGAACCATTTCGTCAGGTAAAAGTAAGTTTTCAATGCTTAAGCTTTTACCTAACGAAATTTATAATTTTTGATTATGATACGCAAGTTGGGAGTTGTGGATCTTCACTCTCTAACTTGAGAGGGAATGATAGTTAATTAGATTCATTGAACAATTAGGCTTATTAAATCTACTACATGGATTCAATAGCGTTTCAGCATTAGGCTCATTATATAAAAGAGTAAATGGTGTGTATTTATAATTAATCCATATATTTTTATTTACTATATATATATATATATATATATTGTACATTTGAGAATGAATGAAAAGTACAATTGAGCCAAATACGTTTTTCTAGAGTTTTCCTATGGTTGGGGCCTCAACTCCAACTCGAAGTATTTCTCCTCTTCCTTGCTTTCTCTTGAGTTAATGAGATATTCCTTTTCTCAAGAAAAGGACTTGTAGTTTGAAAAATGCAACATAGACTAAATCCAGCATGATAAATTTCGTTACACCGCACTCTAGATGTTAGGAGTTTGAAAGTCCTAAAATGATGAAGAAATTGGGTATCGAATAAAAATTTCGAGCCTCAAATCCATTGCACTTCAAGCCAATGTAGGAATTGAAACTGATGACTAATAATTTGATGCTGAGAGTCTGACACTTTCATCCTCTATACTATCTGTTGGTAACCTGTAAACGGGTCTGGTTGATTGGATTTGGGTTATGTTTCACCTAACTCGTTAAGCTAATGAGTCACCCCCAACTCATTAAGCTAATGAGTCATCCAAACTCAACCTGTTAAGCTCATGAGTCACACGTTAACATTTTTTTTTTTGTTTAATTTTGCATTCCAATACAAATTACATATTTTTGAATCAAGATTTCAAGCATGAAGGTCCAATACATTTAGAAGTACCCAAATGTGAAGTTGATAAGTCTTGCAATTAGCCATATAAATATGACAAAACCTTACAAGAGTGTCAATACATATATCATAAACCCTTACGGAAGGAACTCATGAGATCAACTATAAATGTGCTACATATATGCAAAAATTAACTTCATTTTTTTTCTTCTGCTTTTTGTGGAAAAAATTTCAAGCCTAACATGTGGACAAACAAACGGGACGACGTGGAGTGCATGTGACTACTACGATATTATGGTGGAACCTCAACTTCTTAAATGGAAATTGCTGGAAACAAAATCCGAGGCCAAGTACCAAAATGGATATGGAATACAAGCTTAGACACTTTGCTATTGTTAGACATTTCTAATAACCTCATTTCAGACCAACTTCCACTTGTCCTTCCTTGGGTGAAACTGTTATGTATAAAGTTTTCGTCCAACGTGTTTCATGGATCACTACCGATACCTCCACCAACCATGCGAGAATATGCAGCTGCAGACAACAACTTTACTGCAGAAATCTCACCGTTGCTTTGCAACATGAAAAATCTTCTGTCCCTTGACTTGTCGAAAAATAACTTGGGTGGCATGCTTCCACAGTGTCTCGGAAACTTTAGTGATCATCTGATTCTTCTACTTCTCGGAAACAACTCTTTTCACGGAATTATTCCTCAGACATACAACAAAGGAAGCAGCTTGAGAATGGTTGATGTGAGCCATAACAAGTTGCAGGGGCAGTTGCCGAGGTCATTGGTCAATTGTGTGATGCTTGAGTATCTTGTTTTGTCAAACAATCATTTCAATGATGTTTTTCCCATTTGGCTGGGGACTCTTCTAGAGTTAAAACTTTTGGCAATGCGCCATAATGGATTCTACGGTGTGATTCGAAAATCTAGAAAGAATGTCGATTTCCCCAAGTTACGTATTCTTGATTTGGCTTACAATGATTTTACTGGTGCAGTTCCATCCATGTTTCCAGATATTACTGCAAACAAGTCAACATATATGAACACAGGCGTAGGTTATTACGTCGATGGATTCCCGGTTTTTAGCAATGTTGATTACCAACTCATGATAGCAACAAAAGGTTTGGAGCAATACTACCCAAAGATCCGAGAAGAATTTGCATCCTTTGATATCTCAAGCAACAAATTTGAAGGGAAAATTCCAGAATTCATTGGGAATATTAAGGATCTTCGTTCGCTGAATCTATCCCACAACATTCTCACTGGTTCTATCCCATCATCCTTTGGAAACTTGATGAAGCTTGAATCGTTGGACCTTTCACAAAACAAGCTCTCAGGACGTATCCCCCAACAGCTAGTGCAACTTAATTTTCTTTCCAGTTTCAATGTGTCTCGCAACAATCTCACAGGAGCTATACCACAAGGAACCCAGCTTACTTCCTTGAATGTCACTTCATACGACGGAAACCCAGGGTTGTGTGGAGATCCATTGCCAAAGAAATGTGGAAATCCTAAGGCCCCTGAACTTCCACCTTCAACCGTCGACGAAGGTGATTCTAGCTCAGAAGGCATATTTGAATTGGATTGGAAAATTGTTTCGGCCGGATGTGGAAGTGGGTTGGTAGTGGGAGTAGTTCTTGCGGATGTTGTGATCACAAGGAGGCCTGACTTGTTTCTTAAGATTGTTGGAATGATCAGACAAATGATAAGGAAAATTTAGAGTACTAGTGGGGGAAGTAGAAATTCAGTTTGTTACCGTTACGCATTTCTTGTTGTCGTTTGTTTTCTCTGTTGTGGTTTCTTTTCTTCACTTTCTATACGTTTAGTTATAAGTTTGTGTCAGGTTATGTAAGTGTATGTCCCTCCTATTTTCTTGTACTTTCGGTTTCTTTATTTTGAGGGGTAAGGTTTATGTCCCCCAGACTAGGTGTAACTTTTTTTTTATTCAATAAATTTTCCCTCGTACCATCAAGGTTTCTTTAAAAAAAAAAAAAGATAGAATGTATTGGTGCTTTTTAGCTTTTAGTGGATTGTGTTGTTCAAGCCCTATATATCATATTGTTTTTAAGTTATATCAGTTTGCTTACTGTCGAGCTTCTTTAACAACTAAATGGAGATAGAAAGTAATGTAAATAAAGGTAGTAGAGTGCTGCATGTTTTCATGGATTTGGATTGTCTGAAATTAGAATGAAAAGCAGCTATGTTCATTTGAAAGGATTCTTATTCATTCGATTAATTGGAGACAATCTTTTCAATCAAATGAAATCGAAACTTTCCTATGCCTTAGTAACTAAGAATTGGCTAAAATTCTAAAACCAGAGCTACGAAATTTGTACAACATTTTTGTTCCAATCATCGGACGGAATGAATGAGAATCGTGGATTACAAGGGAACTGGTTTTGTAGGAACAACTTGTAAACTGAATACATCAATTGTGCAATAGGCAACAAAGGCAAAAGGGCTGGTGGACTTGAAGCGCAGAAACAGAAAACATCATTGTCGTTAGCCCTAAAACTTGTGTTATATCATTGATGAAATAATAATGTTATCATTAATATAAATATCTATCTTATAAATTCTCCTCAATAGTTTTCATGTAATTTCTCTTTTGTGGAAATAACAAAACCGTTTTGTGTTTTTGTGTGATGAATTCATATATACAAATAGAGAAACAAGACTGTTAAAGCAGAAATGACAGATAAGGTTTCCAATCCAAATCCCTAATCGGAAAAATATATCATACAAAAACACAGTTGTGATCCAAATTTTAATCAGCAGAAAGACCAACTATAGTTGTGGATCCAAATTTTAATCCAGCACAAAGACTAACCTTTTGGAATCGAGGAATCAAGGTGGGCTGTCGAGACTCGAAACGGCGAGAGGAAGCTTGTGGGCCGCGAGGGTGAGTGCGAGGTGGGCGAGTGGTCAACGTCGAGGAAGGACTGAGTGAGGCTGAGATGGGGCACGAGTCAGGCTGAACAGCTGCTGAGTCGTGAGTGAGTCTTACAGACTCTGAAAGTGAGACAGCGCGGGGGAGAAAATACGAAGAATGAAAGGAATGAAGGGGAAGGCTGCCAAAACGAAGAAGGGAAGGAAGTAGGACGTCGCGCACAATTTAGGGGTAAAAAGGATGTTTTCTTTGTGTTGGTCTCGTTCTCCCGTTTTCTTTTTCTCATTGCTTCTGAAGAAACCAAATTGCAGATTACTTTTCAATTTCTTATTTACATGTTTTAAATTATCTCTGTAAATTTAGGTGTTTTTTTTCCTTTTTTTTTTTTTTTTTTTGTTAAGCTTTCATTTTGAAAAAAATGTGAGGTTTTACCATAAAACCAATTGACAATATGAGAAGTAACTTAACTTCTTATAAGCTCATGCAAGGTCCCTCCTCTCATTGACGTGAAACCTATTCTCAATACACTCCGTCACCTGTGGTGAATTTTCAAGTCTAACACGTGAACAATACAATGGGATGACGTGGAACGCGTGTGGCCGTTTGGCTTCACACGTGGGACGACATGCTCTGTACCATGAAAAAAAATTAGGATTCCACCATAAAACCAATTGTTGTAAATTTAGGTGTTTCGTCTCTCTGTTTGTTAGTCCTTCTTATGCAAATATTGATATGCTTAAAAGCCTGCTGCATATATGCAATGGAGCACCACAAATTTCTATGTATTATCGTTGTTAGGACAATAGATTAGGGTGCACAATACATTACCTGCTTCCTCATGAAGAATGGTTGTTTCTTACCAATCATTATTTGAAGTAAAAGACCATTAGAAGCTTTTTAGTTGCTTGGTATCCATTCACACATCCTTAATTCCTATTTATCTCTTTTTTACATGGTCCATATTAGCTTATGATGATCTTCCCCATTCAGGTTCATTTTTTGTGATATGTGCTTTGCTTAAATGTTTTAGAAGGTTATTGGAGCTTCTTTGTTAAAGTGAAATCTTACAAAGGCCTGTGAAATTTCTCCTAACATGGGGAAATTAGTCAAATTACAAGCTACATATGTTCTTTCACTAACTGCTTAAATCATTTAACTAGATTGTGACAAAAGAGAGGCGAGAGAAACATTACCTGTGTTATAGTTTTACTAAACAACCATAATTATATAACACATATTTTGTATCCTTCAGCTCATCACACTAATCATAGTTGGTCAGTTTAATAATTAACAATTGTTTGTAAAGAATTTAGTGTAGCCATGGGAATTTAAACAAATTCAAATTTATAGATTCGAATGGGTCAAGGTTGATGTGGTAAGGAATTTATGGACACACACATATAACACGTATTCCTTTGTCAAGCATTTCCAAAGTTCTATTAGCTTAAATACAAATTGTTTTTCAGAAATCAAACATGCAAAATTTCTATGCGTGTTTTACATTGGTGGTAGGAAGTAGGCTTCTGAGTGGACATTCTGTGTGAAGGTTATTTTGGTCAGATATGCAATAGAAATTTGCATAACTGGGGAGTCTGGTGTTTGTCAATGTTTAATGGACTTCTAGCTTTAAAACCCCACAATTAGCAAGCAAGACGAGGCTTAATTTGTGGTCATGTAGGGAAGGTTAAATCCTTACCCTAATAGGCTTAATTTGTGTTTTATTCCATTACATTACCTTTATTTGTATTTGTAGGGAATGTTAAATTCTTACCCTAATAGAATTACAGCTCTAATAGAATAATATCAAAATAATATCTAGTCTAAGAGATATGATAAAATCTCATAAGAATATCCTAGATATGTTAGAATTTACACAATCACATGTCTAATTTAATAGGACTACAACATAAAGCTTGTTATTACGAACGTTTGTATATATATATGTGTGTATATATATATATATATATATATTTTTTTTTTTGGGTCTTATATATATATTTTTTATATTCTTAAGACTTTTACGTTAATAAAAAAACTATTATTAAAGGTTGCCACAACAATCTTACTTATGATTAATCTTTACCAGTGTTCTAAAATCGGCCTGGGCAGTGCCTAGGTGCTCCACAGCTGATTGCCGATCCGATTAAGGTCTAATCGTTAGAAAAATCGGATAAATAATTCGGCGGCGTTCAGCCAAGACCTATGTGGGCAACGCGGTGTTGGACGGGCGGCAGCCGAGCTGAGTCTTATTAGAAATATTGGAACACAGCCGTATAATCTTCCAAGCCAACTGGGTAGAAAAGCATGCGCAGCGGCAATCGAGAAGAGATGAAGAAGATGATGAATAGTAAAAAAATTTAAAATAACCCAACCATACGACGTCGTTGATTTTAAGTGAATTCTCATAAAACATCTTTGCATTGAACTTTAATAATGAGCTTCCGGACAATTTGGGCTTGTCACCAAACTAGTAAGGTCCAAAGTGAACCCAAAAAATATCTATAAATAAAAGTTGTTACTTAATGAATTTTTTATACTGTTTATTAATAGAACAAATCTTTATCAATAAAAAAATAAAGAAAAATGCAAGTTTTAGTGTAAATAGCTACTTATTTATATGATATGTAATAAATTTATTTAAATTCGTTTAATTCACCTGGACTCCCGCAGCCTTAGGTCCTAACCAGTCATCCGACTGAAGCCTAGCGTTTTTTAGAATCATAATCTTTATTATTGGATTATTTGATCTCATTTACGTTTTTCTTTGATTTTTTATTAATTTAACCTTTTTTTTACTATAACATGTAACGTCATATTACGTGTTAATATTAACGACGGTCAGATTATATTACTCATTTATTTTAATAAATATTATACGGCATAACGGTTAAGCAATGGAGATGTCTCGATGCGAATGCCAGGTGCCCACAATAGAATCTGACAATGCATCATTCTACCCTTAGATCCTTTCTCCGAAACCCCTATTTTCTCCTCAATCTCTTCCCCGAAATTCAAACCCACCAAATCCCTAGCTTTCCACTGCTGAACTTTTCACCGTCTCGTCTCGATTTTTCCATCGTTGCAATTAGTAGTTTATGTTGTTTTTTGAGATGGAGATTGAGCAAAAGCTGTTATGATCTTGCAATTGGCCTATTAGTGAATCCTTGGATCACTATGAAGTAGTAGTTAAATAATGGGGGTCAGATTGTATTAGAGTAAGGATTAGATTGTAATAGTCTTGTTAATTGTGGGTTTTAGTTTTAATTGAGTTGTTGTTATTGTAGACATCGAAATTTCGTAAATAAATGTTGACTGATAAATCAAAGTGTCAACGCTCATGTATTACATAAATTTTGCACGTAGCGTGTGACTCAACGAAAATTGAAATGAGTTGGAAAAGTCATCAAATAGGACACGTGTCAACACCTGGCAGAAACGACTTATTTCATCTGGGATATTATATTCAAAATTAGGCATTGGAAAATTCTATAAATACAAGCCCATTTCATTCATTTTAGGGGACCAATTCATATTACACCTTGAAGCTCTGAAGCTCTGAAACTCCGAAGCTCTCAAGCATCCAGGTTCCCGAAGAATCAAGAAAGCCTTCTTTGTTCTTCGTTCATCGTTCTTCCAAGATCAAGCCCCGACGGCCCTTGAAGAAAGTGTTCTTCGTTCATCGTTCTTCCAAGATCAAGCCCCGACGGCCCTTGAAGAAAGTGTTCTTCGTTCATCGTTCTTCCAAGATCAAGCCCCAACGACCCTTTGGATCAACAATCATCCACCAACTCAAGATCAAGCCCCGACGACCCTTGGATCAACCATCCACCAATTCAAGATCAAGCCCCGACGGCCCTTGAAGAAAGCACCATCGTTCATCATCCGTTCATCCAAGATCAAGCCCCAACGGCCCTTTGGATCAACAACGTCGACAAATCCACACATCCAACCGTTCTTCAAGATCAAGCCCAAAAGCCCTTGAAGATCCGTTCATCACTGTTCTTCAAGATCAAGCCCAAAAGCCCTTGGAGATCCGTTCATCGCTGTTCTTCAAAGATCAAGCCCAAAAGCCCCTTTGAAGATCCGCTCAAATCCACCTTCAAGATTAAGTCCACGGCCCTTGAAGAACGTTCATCCTTAGATCAAGCCCAACGGCCCTTTGGATCAATCACACATCCACAAATACACACCTTACGGAGATCAAATCAGAGGATTAAAATAGAGAGAGATTGTAACCCAAAATCATCAAATACAAATATTTGTTTGTGCACGTTGTTCTTGTCTCTTTCGTTTCAGGAATTTTCCGTGTTCACAAATTGGCACGCTCGGTGGGACAATCTCTACCTCTCATCTCTTTCTCCGTTCAAGGAATCCAAGCACACCTCAAAGTCAATGGCATCAAGCAAGGGACAAGTCGTTCTTGCAACCACTGAGGGAAGGATCCTAAGCACTTCTGCCGCAAACGGACAATCCATTGGCGCCACGACCGCTCCTCAACATGCCACTTCAAAATTGGTGCCGCTAAAAGAGCAAGGGGATCATCCAAGGTGTGAGTCTGTCATCAACCTGACCTCGCTGGGGGCACCGAAGCATGATGCTGAGGCACATAAGATGACATCCCAAAGCAGCCAACGACGTTCTTCATCAGCATCCTGGATGTCTAAAGGAAAGTCACGTCTATTGGTCGCATAAGTCATGACTATCGGCGTTACCTCCGTTGAAGAACAACTGGCTCAGATGAATGAAGCAATCGCAAGGCTAACCCGAACTGTGGAAGAAAAAGACTTGCAAATCGCTGCACTCGTCAGCCGACTGGAGCCACAGGACGACGAGAACCCTAACCCAGAAGATGAGCCTCAGGTGGAGAAAAACGATGCGAAGCCGGAGCCAGACCAAGCAGCGGCACTCATGGGATCTCTTTCTATCCAGCAGCTGCAAGAGATGATCACCAACACCATCAAGGCACAGTACGAAGGGAGCTCAAATACCTCCGGGTTGTACTCAAAGCCGTATTCAAAGAAGATCGACGCCTTAAGGATGCCGAGGGGTTATCAACCACCAAAGTTCATGCAATTTGATGGAAAGGGAAACCCGAAACAGCACGTTGCCCACTTCGTTGAAACTTGCAACAACGCGGGGACGGAGGGAGACTACCTCGCCAAGCAGTTTGTGCGCTCGCTGAAAGGAAACGCCTTTGAGTGGTACACGGATCTAGAGCCTGAGTCCATCAACAGTTGGGAGCAATTAGAGCGGGAATTCCTCAACCGCTTCTATAGTACCCGCCGTACTGTGAGCATGCTAGAGCTAACGAGCACAAAGCAGTGGAAGGACGAGCTAGTCATTGACTACATCAACAGATGGCGCACTCTAAGCCTCAACTGTAAAGACAGGCTCTCGGAAACCTCTTCAATCGAGATGTGCATCCAAGGTATGCAATGGGGTTTGCAATACATCCTCCAAGGCATTAAACCACGGACCTTCGAGGAATTGGCCACCCGCGCCCATGACATGGAGTTGAGCATCGCCCATCATGGGAAGAAAGAACCGATCACCGACTACAAGAACGACAAAGTTCTTGGGACAAAGGTGGAAAAGGCTGCATGGAAACCCACCAAGGAAGCAATGGCGGTCAACACAGCTCCCGTCAAAATCTTCACACGAGGCAAGGCGATTCAAACCGAAGCTTTTCGTGATCAAGAGATGCATAGACGCACTTTGAAGGAGCTTGAGGAGAAGACTTATCCATTCCCCGACTCTGATGTGGTTGCCATGTTAGAAGACCTGTTGGACAAGAAGGTGATCAGTTTGCCTGAGTGCAGACGGCCGGAAGAAATGAATCGTACCGACAACCCAAGATACTGTAAATTCCACCGCTTCATCAGTCATCCAACGGAAAAGTGCTTCGTACTGAAAGATCTCATCCTGAAGCTAGCACAACAAGGGGAAATCGAGCTTGACCTCGAAGACACGGCTGCGGCACACACTACTACTATCGTGTTTGAATCACTCGATCCTGTGCATCTCCGAAGCATGCATGACCATTCCCGTCAATGTTCAAGTCACATGGCACCTCCTACACAACCATCACCGGGGGCAAGCAACCAAGATGCATCTACTGGTGATAAGAAAGGGTGGACATCGGTGACCTACAAAAAAACGAGGAAGCCAAGACCACAAGCCATAAGGCCAAAAGATGAGCCTAAACCCGCCCTTCGAACTTCAGTCTTTGAAAGGCTGAATTATTCAAAACCTAGAATTGCAGCACTTGATCGCATCAGTGGTCGAGACCAAACTTCCGTCTTCAAAAGGCTTGAGACGCCAACACCTCAAAGATCAGTCTTTGAAAGGTTATCAAAACCCAAGAAACAAAGCGGCACAGCTAGATCTCCTCCGCAACGGTCGGCTTTGGACAGACTTGAAGAAACTAAGAAGCCTTCTAGAAACAGGAAGACAACACCAAAGGGAGAGAAGCTCGATAGTCTAGCAGGAAAAGACGATGTTCAAAGCTTGATTCCTTCAAGGATGAAGCACCAAGCAACTTTGGAAGTCGACACAAAAGGACCACTGAAGGTAAGGAGGCGCACAATCATCTACACCGGCCAATCTTCACGGCAACAAACCCAAGAGGACCGCACTAAAGAGAAGGCCCAAGAAGACAAAGAAGACAAAATCCTGGAAGAAGACGTCACTTCCGGCTCTGTTAACTCAAAATGTTCACCTCAATCGCTGGGGGCATGCTCCAAAAACATGCCAGTTAAGCCGAGTGAAGTTGAAGGATGGACTTATGTCACTCCGAAGAAATTGCACAAGAAGCATATGTCTTCTCCACAAGCTCACCAATGGGAAAGGGGGCAAAACAGCTCCTGTTCACCTCTAGAACAATGTGAAAGTGTTGGAGATAATGAAACTTTGACACGAAGATCGTCCATCCCCATCACGATGTGCGATTTCTTTCCTGAAGACTTCTTCAACTACTTAGTCAAGGCTCCTTGCTATGAAGATTGCGAGGAACGACTCTCTCAGATCGCTTGACGAACCAAGCTCCTCGCCTGCACGAGCATAAAAGGCAACACCGAAGCTCCTCGCCTGCACGAGCCTAAACTGCATGGCACAACGCTCCTGGTCTGCACGAGCATAAAAGGCAACACCAAAGCTCCTTGCCTGCACGAGCTGAAACTGCAACACGGCACCAAATGCTCTTTGTCTGCAAGAGCCTAAACTGCAAGACACAAAGCTCATTGTCTGCAAGAGCCTAAACTGCAAGACACAAGGCTCATCGCCTGCACGAGCCTAAACTGCATGGCACAAACACTCCTGATCCGCACGAGCATAAAAGGCGACGTCAACGCTCCTTGTCTGCATGAGTTGAAACTGCAAACGACACAAAAAAAAAAAAGAAAAAAAATATATGTATGTATTTGAACTACGTTATGACTTGATCTCTTCTTTAGAGGGGTACGTAGGCAGCTTGAATATTCAAAATTTCGAGTTCAGTCACATCAAAGTATAAATAAATGTTTTATTAAAGAAAGTCAATTTTCTTTAATTAAAAACAAAACAAAAAAAAAACAAAAAAAAAACAAAAAAAAAAAAACAAAAAAAAAAACAAAAGAAACATATATATATATATATATATATATATATGTATTTGTATGTCTTGGCCCAGCTACAATCAGGCTTCCTTCATTTCACAGGCCCAATAGCCAGGCCCACCTGTTGCACACCAACTCCAAATCGTCAGCCTGCTGCTTTTCTGCATCAAACACCAGCCGTGGCCAGCGATGCCCTCTGCTCACACATTTTCGCCGCACAGCCAGCAAAAGCAGTTGAAATTTCTCTACGGTCCTTGCTAGCGGCACGATGGCGAAGAAGCAGCTGATCGTGGTCGTTGAAGGCACAGCCGCCATGGGGCCCTGCTGGGCAACCGTCGTCTCCGCAGCTTCAGCAATTGCAACAACGGCATCAACAGCAACAGCAATTGGGTCCAGCAGATTGAAACCCACCGCCAGATTTGTGTGGATGAGTAACGAGTCGTAGGGACGATTCAAGAGAGATGTGAAGTAAGAAGTCCATGCTCTAGCAACAAAGTCCCCCAATTCTATCCGCAGGTAAGCAAATGCTCCACCAGCAGCTCTTCTCCGCCGTGACCCTCTTCCACCTCCGGCGCACTTTGCCATCCTCGATCTTGAGCACGAAGTAGGCGGCGAACAGCTCGCTGGAGTTCGGATCCTCCAGCCGGATCTCGGCACCGTCAGGGTCAGCAGATCCATCCTTGCCACCATGTTATGGAACCTCTCGGCCCAACCCAGGACCAATCTCCCATCTCCTCTCTTACATCGGAGCCACTGCCTCCCAACAACAACACCGCCGCCTCTTCTCCCGCACCCCGTCCTGGCCGTTGAAGTAGACCCAGTCATCATCTCCGCCGCTTACGCCGTTCGCAGCGATTAGCCTGCTGTCAACTCCTCCTCCCCAAAACTCGCAGGCCGGAGATTCTTGAAACCCTTACAATGACGGTGGAGCTGGTGAACTTCCCGAAGACAGAGATCTCGCCAACATTCCAGTCCCCAATCAAGCTTCTAGCGGAACTGACAGTGGAAATGCATGGAGACCTCAGTATGATGATAACTCTGCAGCCTCGTTTAATCGGTAAGGGTTCAAATGGAGAAATGATCAAGTCTTCGGTAGATGAAATTCAATCTGGTTTGCAACTGTGAGCTGTAATCCATGTGAGCGGAATCCCTCTCATGAGATACTGATACAATGATCAGAACTGGAGTCTCTCCAATCATTAAGGGAAAAAATTGTTCGTCGTCCGTTCGGTGTGAAAACTACTGATTCCACGGGTTTGGCGGATTGAGCTCCCTTAATTTCCGATAGCAGCTTCAAAAGCTTTATGGAAACCACGAAACCACTCATTCGACTGCATCTCCGAGATAAACCCAGTGCACGGCAGGGACAAATCAGTGCAACACCATTAAAACCCCGTGATCCTACTGGGTCCTCGTCCTCTTCGATACTCCGAAGCTAATCCGCTGTTTGGGGGATTGGGATACGGTTTTGGAAAAGCTTGGAAATGGGAACCGGGGTGTGATTGAAATTCACCTGGAGAGGTTGCAGGTGGCCGATTTGGGGCTTTCCGCCATTTCGAAATGCTCAAATTTGGAGGTTTTGCACATTGTTAAGGCTCCTGAGTGTTCGAATTTTGGGCTTATTTGTGTTGCCGAAAACTGCAAGCTGCTGAGGAAGCTTCACATTGATGGATGGAGGACGAATAGGATTGGGGACGAGGGTTTGATTGCCATATCGAAAGAGTGCCCCAACATACAGAAGCTTGTTCTGATTGGTGTGAATCCCACCTCTTTGAGCCTAACTGCAATTGATTCCAAATTGCCAAAAATTGGAGAGGTTGGCGCTCTGCGGTAGCGGGTCAATTGGAGATGCAGAGTTTGCTTGCATTGCTGCGAAATACGTGGCGTTGAAGAAGCTGTGTATTAAGGGGTGCCCAATTTCCAATGTCGGGCTTGAAATGCTTGCTTGGGGTTGTCCCAGTTTGTCCAAGATTAAGGTCAAGAAGTGCAGAGGAGTGAGTGGTGAGGCGGCGGAGTCTATTGGCTGTGCTCAGTGGCTGCAATCTGCCCTTTGCTCATCACCCAGCGCCGTTGTGACTTCTCGCCTTCTTCTTCGGCCCTCAACTCACGTGCGTGCTATCCATGCTCTCTGCCCTCTTTCTCCAACTTCATAACCGCTGTCAAACGACTAGCCGGTCGTGAAGCTCGAAGCACCATCTTCTCGGCTTCCATGCTTCGCTCAGGTGGAGGGTCTTGGGTTCGAAGGTTGGCGTGCTTCTCATGCTCAGCAACATTTGATTCGGCCTCAACATCATCAGCAACGTCAGCATCAGCAGCGTGATTCTCGACTCGGAGCTCGGCTTCATCCCTGCAAATTCCCCATCCCATCGTCAAACTTTATACAAAAAATATATATTAAAAAATGGGATGGTGGAGCAAAGTGGTGATGGCACCGCGTGAAAAAAAGGAGAGGTGCATCTGGCACCATGATTAAAGGCCAAAAAATAAAAAATAATAATAATAATAATAAATAAATAAAAATTGTTTGATATTTGGTGCTCTGGCACCATGTGCAAAAAAAAAATAAAAAAAAATAAAAAAAAAAAAAAAAAAGGCATTAAGAGAAATAAAAGTTCATTTTATTTATTTTTTCTGAAAGTTTTACATAAATTCGCATTATACATACCTTAAAAAAAAAAAAACAATCAAATCAAATTAAATTGACAAGAGGGGATATTCAAGGACGATCAGGTGGCGCCTCACAACTCGGCAGAGCTCTAGGAAGAGAAGGCGCTGGAGGTTGACTGTTTGAAGCCTCAGCAGTCGGTACAGCCCCAGAAGACGAAGGTAAATGCTGCTGGAACAAACCCACAAACCTCTGATGATCAAGCAAAATCTGACCATCAGATTCCTGCATCTGGTTCATCTTCCTCTTCATGTTTGTCGCATAGCTATGTGCAAGCTTATGCAACTGTTTATTCTCTTGCTTGAGCCCTCTAATCTCCTGTTTGAGACTCATCACTTCAGCCGCCAACGATTCAACTTGACGAGTTCGAGCAAATAGGCGTTGGGCCATGTTGGACACAGAACCCGCACACTGCACACTGAGAGCCAGAGAATCCTTAACAGCCAACTCATCAGACCGTTTGGAAAGTAGTCTGTTATCTCTGGGAGTGACAAGGTTTCGGGCCACCACCGCAGCGGTCATATCATTTTTCATCACCGAATCCCCAACGGTAAGAGGACCAGTAAGGGATATGAAGGATGGGCGCCATATGTTGTCTGGAGAAGGCGGGACTGCCTCTTCACCAAGATTCAAGTCAAAACGACGGTCGGAGGGTCCAGACATTTTCAAAGTGTTGAAGGAAGAAGAGATCGGACAAATCAAGATCTTAGAAGTACAAGAGGGGAGTTTTCACAAGCGAAGTGTGCTTTGAAACGAACTGCGTGCCTCTATAAAATCAACACTCGACGGCATTTCAGAGATCGAAGAGGTGAGCTCAGAGTTCGAAAATGCCGATTCAAAAATCGAAGAGGCAAGCTCAGAAATCGGAGAAGCATCTTGCTTTTCCAGACGCGTTAGCACCCGTCACATGCAAACTCAGCTTTGCGGAAATCACGGGCAATTTGTTAAAGCGCCAATCCCAGATATCGAAGAGGCGCCAGTCTTTTTCAACCTCGTCAGCACTCGTCACGCGCAAACTCAACTTTGCGGAAATCACGGGTAATTTGTCGAAGCGCCGATCCCAGATATCGAAGAGGCGCCAGTCTTTTTCAGCCGCGTCATCACCTGTCATATGCACACTCAACTTTGCACAAATCACGGGCAATTTGTCGAAGATTTTCGGTGAAGGAGAAAGCACGTGAAGTTTACTGTTCAATCACGCGTTAGTTGCCGACACGAGTGAAAGAATAATACCTCTACAGGTATTAAGAGACCTCCTATAACTGTCCACCTTCACCTTCCATAGCAAGGCAGACATACAGAGCCTTTCTTCATCTCCAAAAATGCTTTCCCAACGAAACCTCTCGAGTCATTCAGTGTTCCTTATTCCTTGGGGCACCTCTGCAAGCCAATGACTCCAAAGCAAAAGTATCTCATATCACCAGGGTATAAGGCAAGAGTATCTCATATCATGTGTTCTCCCTGTCCTTTCCTTTGTCCTTGTTCTTACCTACAAAGACAAGGATAAAGAAAACAATATGCCGGAACTTCCACTCAAACTCGGGTAAGGAATCGACCGCTTGGAACCCTTCCCTGATTGCCTACCTAGCACTGCTCTCGAGTACTCGCCTTCCACTGCTGCTGTACTTTCAAAGAAGCTGCCACATCTGCTTGGAGGACAGATAAGGCAAGTGAAAATGATACCTTGCAGCATGTGGAGACAAGGTGCAGAAGGAACAAGCAGAGAAGAATGCGGTCTGCACGATCAACTCAGCAGAAGGAGTCCGAACTGAGGAACTCGAGAAGCTGCCACATCTGCCTAAAGAAACAAGCAGAGAAGAATGCAGCATGCACAGTTAACTCAGCAGAAAAAGTCTGAGATGAAGAACTCGAGAAGATGCCGCATCTGCCTGAGGACGGTGAACTCGTTTTGACCCTCAAATTCTTGGGTCGACTTACTAGGCGTTGTGGGCTGCACGTGCCGATTCACCACCCTTGAATCAAATCCTTAAAGACCAAGTCACCAATTGGAAGAGGAGCCCATCAATCTCGAAGATCATACCGTTGACCAAACTGCTCAGGTGTGAATTAGAAAGATTGAACAAAGCAACAAGTCGTCACCTTCACCTCGGGCCTGCTTACCATGTGTTCGAGTCAGCCTTCAAGAATCAAGCCTCAACGGCCCTTGAAGAAGCTTCCAGCCACCTTCAAGATCAAGCCTCGACGGCCCTGGAAGAAATCACAAGTCCAATTCAAGATTAAGTGTCTACCACCCTTGAATCAAAACCTAGTTCAAGAATAAGCTGTGGAAAATCAACAATTGGAGGAATCCAGAAAATCCTTCAACCCAGTTCAAGATCAAAGCTGTGGAAAGTCAACAAGCGCAACAAAATACGTGTCGATTCACCCACTACCAAAGCCAAAGATCATCTGCCACATAAAGCTCCTTGTGGTCCAATTTCAACCTTCAAGATCAAGCCTCGACGGCCCTTGAAGAAATTTCAAACAACAATTCAAGATCAAGCCTCAACGGCCCTTGAAGAAATCTCAAGCCCAATTCAAGATCAAGCCTCAACAGCCCTTGAAGAAATCTCCAGCCCAATTCAAGATCAAGCCTCGACGACCCTTGGATCGACATCTACAGTAAGGGACTTCAAAACGCATCTCCTACACGTGACAAGCACATGTATACGACGTGCCTTGAAGTGGGGGCATTTGTAGACATCGAAATTTCGTAAATAAATGTTGACTGATAAATCAAAGTGTCAACGCTCATGTATTACATAAATTTTGCACGTAGCGTGTGACTCAACGAAAATTGAAATGAGTTGGAAAAGTCATCAAATAGGACACGTGTCAACACCTGGCAGAAACGACTTATTTCATCTGGGATATTATATTCAAAATTAGGCATTGGAAAATTCTATAAATACAAGCCCATTTCATTCATTTTGGGGGACCAATTCATATTACACCTTGAAGCTCTGAAGCTCTGAAACTCCGAAGCTCTCAAGCATCCAGGTTCCCGAAGAATCAAGAAAGCCTTCTTTGTTCTTCGTTCATCGTTCTTCCAAGATCAAGCCCCGACGGCCCTTGAAGAAAGTGTTCTTCGTTCATCGTTCTTCCAAGATCAAGCCCCAACGGCCCTTTGGATCAACAATCATCCACCAACTCAAGATCAAGCCCCGACGGCCCTTGAAGAAAGTGTTCTTCGTTCTTCGTTCATCGTTCTTCCAAGATCAAGCCCCGACGACCCTTGGATCAACCATCCACCAATTCAAGATCAAGCCCCGACGGCCCTTGAAGAAAGCACCATCGTTCATCATCCGTTCATCCAAGATCAAGCCCCAACGGCCCTTTGGATCAACAACGTCGACAAATCCACACATCCAACCGTTCTTCAAGATCAAGCCCAAAAGCCCTTGAAGATCCGTTCATCACTGTTCTTCAAGATCAAGCCCAAAAGCCCTTGGAGATCCGTTCATCGCTGTTCTTCAAAGATCAAGCCCAAAAGCCCCTTTGAAGATCCGCTCAAATCCACCTTCAAGATTAAGTCCACGGCCCTTGAAGAACGTTCATCCTTAGATCAAGCCCAACGGCCCTTTGGATCAATCACACATCCACAAATACACACCTTACGGAGATCAAATCAGAGGATTAAAATAGA
The DNA here is from genome assembly GCF_042453785.1 of Malus domestica. NCBI lineage: Eukaryota > Viridiplantae > Streptophyta > Magnoliopsida > Rosales > Rosaceae > Malus > Malus domestica. The sequence goes on along the minus strand of NC_091667.1, from coordinate 11,748,322 downwards.
GAGAGATTGTAACCCAAAATCATCAAATACAAATATTTGTTTGTGCACGTTGTTCTTGTCTCTTTCGTTTCAGGAATTTTCCGTGTTCACAGTTATGCCAGATGGCATTCTCGCGAATGTAAGGGCTAGCTTGTGGGTTAAAAGCCTCAGCTAGTGGATTGAAAAGCATATATGAAAAACAATTAGAAATTTCCTTTTTCTTGCTGTGCAATTCCTCTCCTCAGTACCCACCATTACCACACAGTCAAGGTTGTAGCTAGGTATTGGCTTGGGTTTTATCATTGGTATCACCCTCCGATTCTGGTATCCCTTCTGTATATGCCCCGTTCCACCACCACGGCCCGCCTCTCTGCCATGGAATCTCGTGTTGCTGCTATTGAAACCATCTTAGCCAACCTTCCCAATCAGTTCGCTGAAGCCATTGATCATGCTTTTGAAACACGATTGCCTGTCTATTTCGAGCAATTTCATCGTGAGCAAGCTGCTCGCGGCAGCGGTGAGGGTTCTTCTGCTCCTCCTTTCACGGATCTTCATCCACCTCGTGACATGGACCGCATCCACGCGCCGCACAGTTCGGTCACCCCTGGCAGTGCTACGGTCAAGCCACCGTGGTCTCCGCGCATCGACTTTCCCCGATTTGGCGATGGTGACGATTTGTTAGCCTGGATCTATAAGGCTGAACAATTTTTTGTTTATTATAGCATTCCCGCTTCTCAGCGCGTGGTCACAGCTTCATTCCACCTCGAGGGGGAGATAGGTATCGATGGATGGATTGTTCCAATACTACTCCCTGTTGGGAGGACTTCACTCAGGCACTGTGTAAGGAGTTTGGTCCTTCCGAGTTTGACGATAGTACTGAGGCACTCTTCAAACTTCGCCAAACAGGTACCCTGCGTGATTATATTGCTGAATTTCGAAAACTGGCTAATCGTACTTGTGATGTTGGTCCTCTCTTGTTAAAGAGTTGTTTCCTTGGTGGCCTTAAACAGGAATTAAAGTATGATGTGAAATTGTTGAAGCCTCATTCTGTTCATGATGTTATTGCCATAGCGGTTCAGTTAGATACTAAGTTTCAAGAGCTCAAATGCGGTATCACTAAACCATCACCCACAGTCCTTAAACACCACCCAAACACTACTACTGCCATCAATCCATATGTTCCTCGGGTCCAAAATTATCCTGTTAAGAAGCTTTCTCCAGCTGACATCCAATTAAAATGGGACAAGGGCGAATGTTGGTTTTGCACTGACAAATGGGTTCCGGGTCATAAATGTGGGTTGAAGCAATTGCTTATGCTCGATGTTGCTGACCAAGCGGAGCTTGATGCGTTCACCCGGACTCACCTCCTGAAGTTTATCACATGGAACTCAGTGAGTGTGCGTTCTATGGGACAACCGCCACCCCGAAAGCTCAAACTATGAAAGTGCAGGGCACTCTCCAGGGTCATTATGTGCGGATTTTGTTAGACTCTGGCAGCACGCACAACTTTGTCGACACTCGGTTGTTAAAACAATGGGGCCAACCAGTTCATCCTACTAAGTCATTTAAGGTCATGATTGCCGATGGTGGTAAAGTCCAAAGTTCAGGTTGTTGGCAGTCCGGTGCAATGTCCTTAGGAGGTTATACTTGCAGTGTTGATTTGTATTCATTGCCTCTCGGGGGTTGTGATTTAGTCTTGGGGGTTCGGTGGCTCTCTTCTATTAGCCCTGTCTTATGGGATTTCCATCACTTGACTATGGCATTCACGAAGAACAATCAGCACTACCAATTGTTTCATTCTGCGGCTCCACCTTCTCTTATTCAAGAAGTCTCCTTACAGCATCTTGAGAAGGAAGTTGCTAATTCCAACTTGGGCCTTTTGTTGTATTCTATAGAGATACAACCGATGCTTGTTCGTGACTGTGAGTTGTCCTCAGCTCAATCTACACAACTGAATGCGTTATTGGCCGACTTTGAGTCCCTCTTTGTGCTGCCATCTCAACTTCCACCCTCCCGCTCACATGATCACCACATTCCATTGTTGCCCGGTGCCAAACCACCTAATATACGGCCCTATCACTATGGGCCTCTTGCAAAGGATGAGATTGAACGAGCTGTCAATGACTTATTGGATGCCGGTTTTATCCGACCCAGTCATAGTCCCTTTTCCTTCCCTGTACTTCTTGTCAGGAAGAAAGAGGGCACTTGGCGTATGTGTATTGATTATAGGGAACTTAACGCTCTCACAATCAAAAACAAATATCCAATTCCTCTTATTGATGATCTCTTGGATGAACTTTGTGGTGCCACCTATTTTTCCAAGTTAGATCTTCGCTCCGGTTATCACCAAATCTTGATGCAACCTGCTGATGTTGAAAAAACAGCATTCAAAACTCATGCAGGCCATTATGAGTTCTTGGTAATGCCTTTTGGGCTTACTAATGCCCCGGCAACATTTCAACAACTCATGAATGACATTTTTCGGCCTTTATTAAGGAAGTGTGTGCTTGTATTTTTTGACGATATCCTCATCTACAGTCACTCTTGGGAGGATCACATGTCCCACTTGTTGGCTGTTTTCCAAATCTTACAGCAACATCGCTTGTTCCTTAAGAAATCCAAGTGCTCTTTTGGTCAACAGTGTGTTGAGTACTTAGGCCATATCGTGTCCCGAGAAGGGGTAGCTGCAGATCCTTCCAAATTACAAGCCATCCGAGATTGGCCTATTCCTAAGACTTTTAAAGAATTGCGGGGTTTCTTGGGTCTCACGGGATATTATCGTAAGTTCATCGCTGGATATGGTCAGATTTGCCAACCCTTATATCAATTGACCAAGAAGGACAAATTCTATTGGACTCAAGAAGCTACAGTAACTTTCAATCAGCTCAAAGATATTATGACATCCCCACCAGTTTTAGCGTTACCTGACTTCTCCAAACCCTTCGAACTGGAGTGTGATGCCTCAGGTAATGGCATTGGAGCCGTGTTGCAACAAGGGGGAAGACCTATTGCCTTTACCAGTCAAGCACTTGGTCCAAAAAATCAATCTCTCTCAACCTATGAACGGGAGCTTATTGCCATCGTTTATGCTGTGAAGAAATGGCACTCCTACTTACAAGGCAGGCACTTCACCATTAAAACTGATCATTGCAGCCTCAAATACTTTTTGAGTCAGAAAGCCAATACTCATTTCCAACAAAAATGGGTCTCTAAGCTTCTCGGCTATGACTATGAGATCCAGTTTCGTAGTGGCAGTGACAACCATGTAGCTGATGCTCTCTCTCGCGTACATGGCTCTCCTCTACTTCCTGAATGTGCAGCAATATCATATCCTCATTTTGGTTGGTTTGATGAACTTCGACAATAGAATGAACATGATTCTTGGATTCAGAGTAAAGCTAAGGAGTATTTCCAAGCACAGGAGACTAATGCTACCACCCCTACATCTTCTAATTAGTCTTTCCAGAATGGGTTTTTACGGTACAAGGCACGGATATTGTTAAGCCCTTCCTCTCCTTGGTGCACCAAGCTTGTCGAAGCTTATCATTCCATATCTGCTGCAGGTCATCAAGGTGTGATTAAAACCTACCACAAGCTTAAGAAGGACTTTTATTGGCCGAGTATGAAGAATGATGTCAAACTCTTCGTTTCGGAGTGTCACATTTGCCAACAACATAAGTATGAAACAGTGGCACCTCCTGGAAAACTGATGCCTCTTCCAATTCCTGAACGAATTTGGGCTGATATAAGCATGGACTTTATCGTCGGACTTCCTAATTGCAAGGGTAAGACTGTTATCATGGTGGTGGTTGATCGGCTGTCCAAATATAGTCATTTTGTTCCTATGGCACATCCATATACAGCGGCTAGTGTAGCACAGCTTTTTCTTGAGCATATTTTCAAACTCCATAGCATGCCCAACTCTATAGTCAGTGACCGTGATCCGATCTTCATAAGCGCCTTCTGGAAAGAGTTATTCAAACTGCACAATGCCAAGTTGTGTATGAGTTCGGGCTACCATCCTCAAACTGACGGTCAAACTGAGGTTATGAACCGATGCTTGGAAACCTACCTACGCTGTTTTGTTGGAGGCCAACCTAAAAAATGGGTACAATGGTTATCGTGGGCCGAATGGTGTTTCAATACCTCATACCACACTTCTTCTAAGTTCACACCCTTCGAATTAGTGTATGGTTATTCCCCACCTCATATCACACCGTATGAACCTGGTTCTACAAAGTTCGCTTATGTGGAGCAATGTTTGGTTGAGAGGGACAAGGTTTTGGAGATTCTGAAAAGGAACCTTGAATTAGCTCAGACAATGATAAAGTCACAAGCTGATCAAAAGAGATTGGAATGGAGTTTTGAAGTTGGCGATATGGTTTATATAAAACTTATTCCTTATCAACTCCAATCCTTGGCTGCACACAGTTATCATAAACTGTTACCCAGGTTCTATGGTCCCTATAAGGTTCTCAGCCGAGTAGGTGATGTGGCTTACAAAATTGAACTTCCTGCCATGGCTAAAGTCCACCCTGTTTTTCATGTCAACAGTCTTAAGAAGCACTTAGGGCCGAATGTGGTAGCCAACAACCTGTTGCCCCAAGTTACAGAAGATGGTCTTCAACAGTTGGTTCCTGCCTCCATTCTTGCCAGGCGCATGTATAAGAAGGGTAATTCTGCCGGCGTTCAATTGCTTGTTCAGTGGCAGGATCAAGATGCCAGTTCTGCAACATGGGAGGACTTTGAAGACTTCCAAGCTCGATTCCCTGCTTTCTCTCTTTAACCTTGTGGACAAGGTTTTCTCGAAGGCGGGAGTAAATGTTATGATCTTGCAATTGGCCTATTAGTGAATCCTTGGATCACTATGAAGTAGTAGTTAAATAATGGGGGTCAGATTGTATTAGAGTAAGGATTAGATTGTAATAGTCTTGTTAATTGTGGGTTTTAGTTTTAATTGAGTTGTTGTTATGCCAGATGGCACTCTCGCGAATGTAAGGGCTGGCTTGTGGGTTAAAAGCCATATATGAAAAACAATTAGAAATTTCCTTTTTCTTGCTGTGCAATTCCTCTCCTCAGTACCCACCATTACCACACAGTCAAGGTTGTAGCTAGGTATTGGCTTGGGTTTTATCAAAAGCAAGAGGAGGTCATTGATCACTTCGTGAAGCAAGCCTCATCACTCGATGGCTCGGCTCTCGGCCCCCTCGTCGCAGAAGTCACCTCCCACCCTGCCCTTTTTGCCTTTTCGGAAATTATCGCTGTCCCTAATGTTCTTCAGGTTCCCATGTTTCTATTTATTTGTTGTGGAATTTCAGTTTTCTGTGTATATTTTGGTCGTGTAGTTTCTGGGTTTGAGCAAAGGATGTATAATCGGAATTTTGTTGCAGCCAAAGAGAAAATAAAATTATTGATTGTTACTGGATTTTGTTTCATACGCATATGTTTTTTGAAGTGGAATATGTGCAGCTTGAAGGAACTGAAAATTCTGTGTACATGGAGTGATTATAAGAGTAAGCACGCAAAAATCGCTTCATCTTTTGGTTGATTTTCTAATGGGTTTATTATTCTCTAGCTGTTGGTTTGATTGCTTTGGTCAACTTGCACCAAATCGATTAATGCTTGTTTTCCGCTTCCATATCTGTGATGAAGAAATCGAACAATAGGTCGTACCCAGTGCACAAGGCTCCCGCTTTACGCAGGGTCTGGGAGAGGTGAATGTCGGCTAACCTTACCCCCATTTATGGAGAGGCTGCTCCCAAGTCTCGAACCCGAGACTTACCGCTTATGGGCGAAGGCACTTGCCATCGCACCAAGTGCGACCTCTGATGAAGAAATCGAACAATAACGCCCTAAAATTTAAATATCAACAAACCCTGTGCAACATGAAAACAAAACTCAGAAGGAGAAAAACCCAAAATTTGAGCCACCATTGGAACATCTGTTGGTTCATTGTATGAAACATTGTGCGCAGCCTCATTCTCAAGAACATGTGGCAGGGTTTTGGGTGCCAATGCAGTTGGTGCTTTTGTCATATTAATGTATACTTCTATCAAGCTCTGCTGCAGATTCATCACTTCATCACCAGTTTTTGTTTCTTACTGTTGCTTTGGAGATGTCAAAGAAGATACTTTCTTATACTTATTCACTGATAAGATGAATAAATGGAGGCAGCAACATATTTTCGTTAGAAGAAGTGTAAACTGGCACATTTGTTTTAAAGCAACTGCCGTATCTTTTATTAAATTCTACTACTATGTCTTTTATTATTCCCTCCATAACATTTAAGCTTTTCCTTACTTCAATAATTTTTGAAATTCAGGAGATATTGTCAATTCCCAGGAGAACTACTTCCCATAAAGTTTCTGAGTATATTTTCTATGAAAAAAGAAATTAAGCGTCTCTTTGGCATTGTTATGGAATTTAAGAAACTGAAATGTATTGTAGGTGATGCCAGCCGTCTCCCACATTTGGTCCCTGATCAAGTCTTAAAGCTGAAACAGCTTACTGTTCTTACACTGGCTGAGACAAACAAGGTATGTTTCCTTAAATGCATAATCCTTTGAAAAGTTGTTGGTGATATACATCTCTGATTGCGTAGTAATGGTTATGGCTGTACGGTTTTCCAATGTGAATATATGGAGCTTGTCACCTTTGGTACTTGATGTCCTCCATGCTTCAGAAAATATGTCATCAAAAATGAAAGGAGAGGAAAAATTATCATCACTTTTAGACAAGTCTTATGGACAGATATTTGTTTTAGTTGCACTTGGAGGAAAGACTGCAGTTACCAATTGAATTCTGAAATTAATAGGTGATGGTGCCTTTCACTGCAAACGATGACATGAAAAAGTTATATGCAATGCCAGAAGCTTATTAGTTCCAATCAAAATTCAGGAACAATAGTGGACTTACAGGTCTTAGTATCTGATGCCTTTGATTGAACATGTCATGAGATTGTTGTGCTAAAAGAGCATGGAGAGAGTCTTCTAGAACCTTTTTAAGTATTTGTAAAGTAGTGATTCATCATATCATGATATTAGGTGTCTAGGTCACTATTGTGTTGATATCCGGTTTTTATATACACAGATGTCCCATATTGTGTTGTGCATTCAGTTTTCTCTTATATTCTTGAATTATTTTCCAGGTACTACGGTATCATCCACTTATGCAGGAGTTAGATGTTATCAATGTACGAGAGCTCGAGGATTTTCTCATTAATGAGTGCATGTATGCGGTAATAATTCTTTCATCCGTCTACCTCTATTTTTTCCCAGTTACATTGAAATATGCATCTTTTACTGGACAAAAAGGTTTCTTTAGTGAAGGGGAATGAATAATCATAACTTTAATGAATTGTTATTCAAATACAGTACAAATAAACACTCTTCTCCCGTCCATCTGTCCACCAATTTGACTCAAGTGTGCATGGGCAGCAGGACTCTGCTATGGTTCTTGCCTGTGTAAGAATTTATTTTTGAATACCGGACGGTACCTGAAAATTGTTACAGTTAGTTTGGTCTATGAAGCACAGATATTCCAAATATTGCAGGTGTGGAGTATCCTATGAGGATATGGCCCTGATGCACCACCCCCCCCCCCCCCCCCCCCCACAACACCCCAACAGTTATCGGATACAGATTTGCAGTATTCATTGACATTTTGTAAGTTTTGACTTTTGGATATAGTGCAACATCCGTTGTGTACATACGCATCCCCAGATGCCCTTGGCATTTTTTGTGTGAATCTTTTTCTTAGAAATGGGGGTCGTCCATTGGTACTTTTAAATTACAACTCACTTCTGACTCTGTTATGTAGATTACTTATGCACATATACGTGTAATGTGATATATACTATTTTATTATTCCATCCTTGTTATATAGTAATTTATCCTGTATTTGTATCTCTGTAACATAGTTAAGTGGATAGAGAAAACATGAAGGAGATGTCTGATTGTAACTTTATATGTTTTCTCTTAGGGCATAATAAGAGGAAAGCTGGACCAGTTGCGAAAATGCTTTGAGGTTTGTGTTTATTACTGCTGCCTTTGCTTCAAATTATTTTTAATTTTAGTGTTGTTTTACTTGTTTTCGCTTGCATTGGTCTTTGTTTATTTCCTTATAAGAAATATCGAATCAATTATTTCTTGTAAAATTCAGGTCCAGTTTGCTGCAGGGAGAGATCCGAGACCTGGACAACTTGGGAGTACGATTCAAACACTGTCAAACTGGTAACGTCTCTGATTTTGATGCAGTTTCTCTGTTGGGTTGTATGTTCAGTATGCATATATGGAACTTCTTATTTAGAATTTGGTCCTAAATATGTGCATTATGATCTGAAAACATTCATGTCTGACCTTGATTGCATAAAAGTTTCCCTGACTCTTAGTTGTGTGCAATCAAATGATATGGAGCATCTGTTACCAATTTAATGAAATTGTTTCATGTGGTAGAGTTTATTAACTACTACCACATTAAAAAAAGCGGTTCCATGTTTATCGTAGTAATGCATTCTCGTGTTTAATCCAGTATGCTGACTTTGTGATATTTTGCTTCTAAGTTAATGATTTCTCAAGTTTCTTTTTGAGATATAAATCTGATGGTGTTGCCTAAATTTTGAGTGAATGAAAACGTAGGTTGGATACCTCAAGCAATCTTCTTATCTCAATTCAAGAAAAGATGAAGTGAGCTGATACTATGACTGAAGTGGCCAAGGAACACAAGAAAGAAGTTGGAAATAGGGTGGAAGAAGTAAAGAAGTCGATTTCCATCAAGGTCAGTTTAATCCTGTTGTATTTTGCGTATTGCTTCTGCAAGTAATCCTTGCTAATAAAGAACGGGATCCATTTTGATGATTTGAACATATGGCATGGGATGGTAAAACACGATATTATGATTTTATTTTCGTTGATGTATTTCTCTGCCACAAATGTGCACATCAGCGCCTTTTTGATGAGCTATTCTGAAGCTATACATAATCATAGATGAATGAGTTCTTTATTGGGATATGTTGGTCGATGTGTCTTTACTTACATTGTGGCAGAAGTTCCCCACTGTAAGCAGGCCGACATTGACTTCCCGGGGGATGAGGAGATCTACTCCGAACCTGAAGGAGTGATGGACTATGAGGAAGACCGTAGTCGACCAAAGAGGTAATATAACCACCTCATTTTCTTAGTTATGATTTTTATTTGCAAATACAAGGCTATTCTTGCACGTGTTCTACTCGTACAGTAAAGGTCGTACCCAGTGCACAAGGCTCCCGCTTTACGCAGGGTCTGGGAGAGGTGAATGTCGGCTAGCCTTACCCCCATTTATGGAGAGGCTGCTCCCAAGTCTCGAACCCGAGACCTACCGCTCATGGGCGAAGGCACTTGTCATCGCACCAAGTGCGACCTCTTCTACTCGTACAGTAAAAAAAAAAAATCACTTTCGCTCTTGGTTTCCTCTCTTTTACTGCCAAAACTATTATCGGTGATATTTGTACCTTTGGTTCGAGTGATCAATATGATTTCCCTTCATTCCACTGTTTGACTTGGAATTGCAGGAGACGGCATCCTATATATAAGAGTTGAGAGTTGGAGACGACGATTATTTAGGCAAGTTCAAGTTGCCTTCTTTCCACAATGTCTCTGGTAATAAACATTCTTATTTAAACTCCCATTTTTAATGTTATAAGAGTGATCAATATGATATTTGTACCTTTAGTTTAGCTCGTCTTAAATCCCTTGTTATTCCAATTGAGTTGACATGAATGAATAATGAAACAACATTTGTTGGTGCGGCTAAACATGCTTTATGGATGGATATTCAGATACTAGGGCTCTACTTCTTTCTTTAATGTTATACGTAGTATTACGCTTGCTCTGTAGCACTCGAATGCAATCACTGAAACCGATTAAACGCCGTTAAAGCATACCTTGAGGAAATAATTTTTAAACACCCATTTTTTAAAGCATTTCCAACAATGCTAGCTATGGTTTTTAAATTTATAAATGCAATGCGGCGTTCAAAATTTATAAATTTTTGATCTGAGTAAAACATTCAAAGCAATCCAAATTACTTTGCTTTGCTAAAAATATGAAATTGAAAATAATTATTATAGATCGTAAGTGGCTTGTGGCTCACTTGGTTAAGAACATTCGTCCTTACACTCGAGGTCTCATATTTCAATCTCCTTCCCTGTAATTTAAGTGAGTTTGGTGTACGTACACTACTCTTATCGTTTGTCCCAAAAAAGTAAAGAATTATAATAGTTCACATGATTATACTCCAACCTTGGTTGAGATTTTTCAGTACCTTGTGGTGGAGGTCTGTATATTTTTTGTGTATTTTAGAAGGGTGAATGGATATGGATTTGTATGAAAATTGTTCGTTATTTTAGGGAGTGTTACATTTACGTCATCATTTCGAAATTTACGCAAGGCACACAAATCATTTTTCTTTTCGTGTTTTTGTAATAGGCTCACAAATCATTTAACAGAAAGAATAGAAACTAAATAACTAAAAAAAACATAGATAAACCAACAAAAACATACAGTTAAACCTCCATAAATTAGTAATCTTGGGACCAAAGAAAATATATTACTTTAGCAAATGTTAAATAATTGACAAATTAAAAAATTATTAATTTATCAATCATATAATATTCCTCCTTATTTACTCAAATATTGTACATTTTATTTAGTTTCTCGATTTACGAATTAACAATTCTATACATTTGTTTAACGAAGTACAATTCATGAGTTTTCTTATTTCTCCCATAAGTCATAGTAACACATCATACATAGAACAATGGTTTCTAATCTCAAAGGTGTAAAGAAATCAAGAAATCATTAATTTATATATTACGTGGGACTTATATAAAATTTTCATTATATATGCTCTTTGATATTTAGCGAATTATTAATTTAGCACATTATCGCCAAGTTTGGACCATCCAAAAATATTATTTAATTAGCCTTATTGTTTTATCGGATGTTTTAAATTATCGAGGTTCTAATGTACATGAAGCTCTGTAGTCAAATTGTTTGCTCCCTAAATCCGCCATGGCGCCTTGCGGGCATACCGGGGATTTGCTCACATACGAGATTGGTGGGGTGCGGGCGTGCCACTACTAGATGCCGATAGTAGACGGGATTTGAATGATTGAGGTTGCGCCTGAGATTGACTTCAAACCAAGAGATTGTGCCATTGAGTGGGAGTGACTCAAATCAAGGTTCTTTGTTTGCCTTAAAAATAAGGACTTTACTTATATGGAAAGATTGAACAATATGTAAATGACAAAGGAAAGTGAATGACTAATATTGTAGATTGCTTGTAAATTAAATGACTGAAGATGAGTTGTACATGAAAACTACAAAGGAGATCGAAACTGCAAGTAAGCAGCAGAGCTAATAAACTAGATAAAAGAAGGCTTTTTGTGAAGGTTTATCTCGAAAGGGATGAAGGCTTGGTGTTGACTACAGCTTCGTTGAAGGCAAATCTGGTTTGAACAGAGTTTGTGCTTTTGTTTGTTTGTTTGAGTGTCTCTAATCCTTGTGTTTGGGCTCCTTTAAATATAGATCTGGAGGAAACCCCCTGTTGAAGACATTGCATCTGCCCAAAAAAAACTTGGGCAGTTTGTATTTCACTTGCCAACTTGCATGGAGAAATAATATTAAAAGGGGAACTTGCATTTCCACCACATGCTTTCATCACATGTCTTCCCACTTGTAATAAACTAACATTTAAAAGAAGCAAGTTGGCTTCTTTCTCATGTCTCTTGCCCGAAAGCTCTCATGGTGCATTCTCATCCACTTGCATGAAAAAGCATGCACTTGTCTTGATTAAACAATTCTTTTGGTAAACCTCCACCACAAAAACAAATGGGAGAAACAATATTATAGTGTCAAACCCCTCCACTTGATAGCTAAATATCTTCAAAGTTAGTCTTCTTGCATATTAATCCTCCAAATATCATAATTTACCCAAATTGCCCAAATAAGTAAAAATGGGTATATTTTGAGTGCAAACACAAATATAAATTGTAAACCATATGTTTAGGCATTGCACTAAACTTCTTGTTCCCCGTAAAGACTTTGTTCAATGCATCAAGGAATGAATTTAGCACTTAGAATTTGGATTGATTACCTTCGTACATCTTGCCACCTGAAGTGGCTATTCCTCCTCCGTCATCCGCTTGTCGAAAACAAGATCCCACTGGCTTGGTGCAGCTAAACTAGTGTCACACTTGTTTGGGCTAGATCTGTCCCTCACACAACTTCCCAGGGTCTTGCTTGTCGGTTAAGGTTTGCTGCTTGGTGTGCTACAATATGAGTTTGCTATTAGTTTAAATGGTGCCTTTGTGGGGTCTTTGTTAGACATTGAGGCTCACAATCAAAACTAATATGGATATGAGCGTATCTTTGTATAACAGATTGTTCTTTTTTTTTGTTATGAACTGGGTTGATTACTTGCGCCACAAGTTACTTAGACTTCTTGATTCTATTGGATTGTTACAGATGGGTTAAGTCTGTATAAAATTCTTTTTCTTGCCTTGTAAACAAGAACTTTTACTCATAATATTATATGTCCAGATAAAGGGAGTTCAGGACCCTTCAAACCATTTCTTTGATTACATTTAACACTAAAGAAGCAAGGTTAATAGTGTAGCCAAATTAATCATAGATGAAACTTTGAATGAAAAACAGTTCAAAATGATTTAAGACACAATGGAAGATATATTAAGGTTCATCTTCTTACAACCACTTCTCTTTGTGTTTTACAGGGGTTGTAATCTTTGGAGAATGAGATAAAAATCGGGTTTACTAAAGGGATTAGATACTACAATAATGGGAAAAAGTAGCAGAGCTTCTAAAACTTGACAAAAGATGGCTCTCTATGGTGGATTTATGACTAAAAGAGTAGAGTCTGGACAAACTAAAACTTTCTGGTTTCTTGCTTGTCTAAGAGCAAAGTTGGATGTCTTTTGATTGATTGATTGAGTGTCACTATCCCTTGTGTTCGTTGTTGCTTTTATAGACTCTTTAGCCCGACTGTCCAAGCCTTACCTTTTGGTGATGGTCTCCAGAACATGGTGAGTCACCATTTATTTACCTATCCATGCCCTCAAAAAGTACTTTTTGCTGGGGGTGAGCTGCCCTTATGAGTGTTACTTCTCACATAGGCTTGTTGCCTATTCCTTGGCAAAAACGATTTTCAATTCTTCATGGGCCGTCGATTTGTTTGAGCCTAATCCTCCCCTTACTTTTTGTGTTCTTGGGCCTCTACGCTCACTAAGCCCATCATTAAATGTCCACTCAAATAGTGCCCCCTTTAATCATTGTTAAGTCTGCTAATCAAGACATTGATAATGATTAAAATTAATTGCTTGCCGAAACTGGGTATTAGCGCCACTTAATTAGCCGTTTCAAACAAATCTTTGCACTAACCCACAATTTCCAAAGTTAACTACTTGCCCGTTAAATAACTTCCATTTCACTTTTCTCGGCCACCTCCTTCAGTAAAGTTGACTCCTTCAGCTCCCAAATCTCTTGCATTCTCAGCCTTTTCTTACCTCAATTTCCAGTCACTATTTCACTCATTTCTCTTGAATTCAACAATGACTCCCAAATCGTGCCCTGCATGCGAGTCTGGAGAAGGGATTGTCGCCTTCATTGCCTTTAGGCTGGCCTCAACCTGTCCATTTTCTTCGAGGAAAAATGAGCTTCTCTCAACAGTTCTTATATTCTGGAACACAAGGACTAATACCTTCGATTTCAGAGTGGGCCCCATGACTTCCACCATTCTGGATATGGGGGCTTAGGTCTTTGGTTTGAGGCCATTGGGCAAGTGTGTAGACATTACATATTATTGGTCTTCACCCTCATGCCCTGCTGCTGAAGGTTCAGAGGCTTCTCAGTCGATCACTAGCTTGGAGTATAACCTCACTACTTTTGAGTATGTGAATTATCGAAGGAAATCTAAATGTGGACTTGTGCTTTGTTAGGTGGTGATAGAACCTGATGCCTTGACTATCGTGCTAGGGTACATTAGCACGGACTCCAGGTAAGTGACTTTAATAGATGTGATATTGGTAATTACCAGGTTGTCATAATTATGATCATGTGTGGATATGAATTGGTTTTATGAATATGTTCTGTTGAATTGTTATTCCAATACTTCGACATCAATTTATCTTTATGAAATGGGGTGTGGTATGTATATTGGAAATGTGGTTTGATTTGTATGATTGGCATGTTGAGATTAATGTGAGGACTAGTAATGGACCGTTAACCATTATGATGGGGATTTGTTGCTTCGATACTGTTTCACCTTCCGCTTCGGTGATTGGTTCTAAATTTAGTAATTGTGCCTAATCTCCCTTTGTTGAGTTTTTGTAAATTAAGTAGTCTGTGCTTGTCTCATTTCTTTGAGCCGTTGTACATTCTGGTTGTTGGTCTTCTGCGATTCCGTTGAGTGATGGTCCGGAATCGTATCCACTCGGATTCCGTTGAGAGATGGTCTAGAATCCCTTTTATTCCGTGATTCTGTTGAGTGATGTTCCGGAATCGTATATAATTTGGGTTTCATTTAGTTATTGTTATGTATTGTACTTAGCAATTCCGTTGAGTGAGGGTCCGGAATCGTATCCACTTGGATTTCGTTGAGTGATTGTCCAGAATCTCTCATATTTTGCGATTTCGTTGAGTGAAGGTCCGGGATCGTACTCACCTTGGGATTTATTAAATTTGAATTGAGATGGCTTCAAAGGTGTAGGCTTCGGCCAAACTGTGTCGCTCTAACTTTACTTTTCATTGTGTTGTATGAGAAGATGGTTGTGAGATGTTGTGATTGGTTTCAGAAGAACCGTTGGATGTTTGGGTGACTCCTTCGGGGTTTACAAAAGTTGGTTTTGATTTCTTATGAATGATTTATATTCAAGATATGTAACTGTGTTTGATGGTTGGCATTAGCATTATTCTCACATACTTGATATTATTGTCACTCTCATAAGTTTCGCAACTTATCCAGGTTGTTGTTTGCCTGGTGCACCATTTCGATGGTGTAGGCACTGATCGTACAAGTCACAGGTTTGAATAGACTCCGAGAAGTTTGTAGGTGGGGGTAGCAGTGAAGTTATCAGAGACTTGGAGCGTTAGGTTACCCTTGATTCACTCATGTACTTTATCTTTTGGGACTTTCTTTTGAGCACCTCATACTTGTTCTTAGTAAAGCAAAGATTATGCTTCTTTTTGGGATGTAAATATTTGTAAATATTTTGTGGAGAATTTAGCCACCTGCACATTATTTTGGGTTATCAGTTAAAGTATTTCATTCCGTAACTTATACCGTATTCAACGAACGTTATTTTCCTTGTCACGTGTCGATTCTCGACGTATGTTGGGATCGGGACGTGACATCTTAATCTAGTATACTAGTTTGGATGACATATGGAATTGGAATGAGATTATCATGGATGATGTTTCAGTTATATGGTAGCTACAGACATAAAGGAAAAGTGACGATATCGAATTGCGTTCTGTTGATTACTAACAACGTAGAACTGATTGGTCAATTAGAAATAAACAATCCACGTCGAATGAGATGAATGAAATAGTGCGATAAAAAGCTACCTTATGGGATCATGATACGAAATATACATGGAAGTTTCTAAAGAACTTACATGTATTGATTCAAATAGTTCTAAACTACAGAACACCCTCTGGGTTTAGACGAGGCTTTCACTTTACAGATGCAGAGCAATTTGGGCAGATGTGGTATACCCGTCTTGATGAATAATTGATCAGTTAGGGATAATGTCATTGCGTGTACATAATCCAAAATTGTTAGAGTTGCAGAAAACTGACTCGCACCTAAAGTCGGACTTTGAGATGAATAATCTTGAGAAAACTCTACACTACCTTGACAAGAAGTTTCGAGTATAGTTCTAATGATATTACGGAGGTTATGGAGCATAAGGTTCCATATCAAGACATTCGGCACCATATTTGAGTGCAATTAGCGTTTATTGTACTTAGCTCATAGCACTAGATTGGACATCTCAAGTGCTAATAATCATTTGACATAAAGCAGCACTGCCTACACGCCATCACCCAATTGGTGTTATCGACATTTTTCCGTTAATACAGATTTGGGGTTACTCTATTCCTATGCATCTCAGAATAGATCACACCTCATTGATCTTCGGAATGAGGCATACCTTGTGGGATTCACTGAGTCAGACTCTCTATCTGATCTGCACAAGGTGCATTCCTAAATGTTTATATCTTTACTGTTAAGGAACATTGCAAAATCTAGGAGGTCAACCAGATAGACCTTAGTTTCAAAATCTTTGAGTCATTCCAAAACTCACCGTATCTCACGTGAGATATGGTCGAGAACTCTTGTTAAGCATATTTAAAGTTACTATGATTTTCATCCGTCGTTGAGTCTTAACAATGATCCATGAAGAGAACGCCATATGTATCGACCAGATCATAAGGCATCCTAAAAGTCAACACCAAGAATATTGTGTCTATATAGGCATAAGCATCAGAAGATTGAAGTCAATTAATCCGACCTAGACAACCTTGTCGACCTCTATACGATGTCACTGCTGAAGTCTACGTTCCAGAAGCTTGTTCGAGGAATTGGATGCGTAACTTTCTCATTCACGATGCTTGTAGTTTCATTTGGAAGTTTTGTCAAACTTATGGGGAGTATTCAGAAGTATACTTACTTGACCTTGATGTACTCTTTTTTCCTACTCTTAGTAGCATTTTTGCCACTAGATTTTTTTATCTGACTAGGTTTTGATCAGGCACCCATCCTGGGTTTGTCATACCCTTGTGTACGTTCTACTTGCGTCCTGAACACATATAATTTTTACTTCATGCAACTTCTCACTTTTCTCCTTTGACTACAAGTTTTTGTCCCACCTTGAGTTTTGCTATAGCGATGTTTTGTAAGTTCTACCACCTATGCACTCTTCCGTTTGTTTTGAGACTCGTATTCGCTACTTGTCCCGACTAGACGAGATGACTTCATCAACTACTTTTATATTTTCCATGAACATTTGATGCGCCATCTAATTCAGTATTTGCACACACAAGGGAAGTGTTCTGACATACGTTTTAACACATGTCTGATTGTGTAAATCCTAAATAGAGATAAATTAGGAATCATTTGAGATCTAAAAGATCTTTCCTAATAGAATTTGTATTACTTGGAGATCAATTTTCTCTCATCCTTATTACTATAAATAAAGGCACATGAACTAGGGAATAACACACAATTCCTCAAACCTTTTCTCCACTATGTTTCTCTCTCCATGCCGCATCTCTCGGTTAAATATAGACCACAACACCAACAACATTTCAAAAAATAGTGATGGATTCTACATGACTATATAGTATTTCGTAGAGTTGAATCCAATGCACGTAAATTGATAAATCAAGTTGCAGCCTGAAAAATCCAATTCTCAATTTTGTGGGGCCAATGCCAAAGAGTTGGACTATTGGAGAGGATTTGGATCCCATCTTGATCCAAATTGTGAAATCATATGGATTCTCACATCCTAATAACTTATCGTACATTTTGTGGTCATAAATTATTTGAATTTTTTTATTTAAAAATTAAATACAAATAATACCTAATGAAAACTGGACGCACGATGTACAATAAATGATTAAGATGTGAGGATCATTAGGATCCCCACAAAGAAGATCATCCTCATCCTATTGGAGAGATTCCATTGATAGGGAACTTTAACGAAAAACTTCCAGTACTGTTCACTTTAACGAAAAATCATATTTTTATACTAAAAAGTCAATCATGATACTATTCATTTTACCCTTTATTTTTTCTTTATCGTTAAAACTCAAAGTTTTCAAATTTTTTTCTTTAGTCTTCATTTTTTTAATATTTGTCAATGGAAAACCGAATTGTTGATGATTCTATTTTTCAATATTTGTCAAGGAAATTTATTGCGAATAATATGCTGTTGCATATCATTAATGATCAAGACTTCTTAACATGACTTTGTAAGATAGGATAGTCAATTTGGAGATTTTAACACTTGGCCACAAATCTTGGAGTTCTCCAAATCAACACTTCTTGACGTGACTTTAGAAGACAGGATAGTCAATTTGGAGTTTTTAACACTTGTCACCGCATATGTTGGAGCTCTCCAAACCATTGATCTTCATTTTTAATGGACTGTACTGTATGTTTCAGAACATGATGTGGTTATCCATCAAAGATCAGATGGAACAGGTCAACTTTATTTATTTATATATTTATATTTGTACAATTGATATTGAGATGTATGGAATGAATGTTATTAATTACTTGAGTTACAATCTGCTAATCAACCTTTTTTTGGACAAATGTTTACTTATATGAGCTCGGAGTACCTACAAAATAAATAAAACCAAACACAATTAAATATTTGCAACTGCACTAGATCAACAATAGTATTTTAGGGGCAAGCATGAGAGCGACTATTATCCAACTATTATGCGAATGTTAAAGGTCGAAGTTCAAGAATATGTACACTTCCTAGAGACATATGTAGTTGGAGGAGGTTTCCCCATGGTTGGGGCCTCAACTCCAAGTCGAAGTATTGTCTCTTCCTTGCTTTCTCTTGAGTTAATGAGTTACCGTGATATTTCTTTTCTGATGAGAAAAGAACTTGCAGTTTGAAAAAATCAACATAGACCAAAACCAAAGCACAAGTTCCACACATAGACCAGTATCCACTCCACCGGTCGAATTAAAACCTTGTAGCTTGCGCCCAGACGGGGATAGGTTATACTAGGGTGCTGGAGCCGAAGGGGTGCTGCTGGATTTTCAGCCCACTTTGGGCTCCCTATCCCGGGGTTGCTCCTTCACCTTTCTCATCCTTTAAAAAAAAAAAAAAGAAAAAAAAGAAGTTCTACACTACTCTTAAATCCTTCTGTGCCACATGATCTTAGATTACTTTCGTATTATTTAGGAGGGTTTTCGATTGCTTTCATGTTTGTTAAGAATTGGGTCTTTATAAATACATCATTTAACTTGGCTGGAGTAAAGTTTGGTATGATGTAGTCACTTTGTGTTGTGTAGCAATTTTGGCAAAGTTTTGTAATCAGTTTGTACTTCTTTTTCTCTTCCTTTCATTTATTTATTTTTTACACACTTGCTCTCCAACCATTAGTCTGGATCTTGAGGTCGAAGATCAGATGGTTGAAGTCAAGTCAAGTGATGTAAGACAAGATATGAGTCACTTCGTATGAAGAAATATAAATAAAATAAAATGTTTCAAATTATGGAGAAGAAGAATTAAAATTGGAAAATATTGGATTAAATAAATATGGCAACAGAAAAGGCAGCAAGAAATATTCTGGTGTCATAGTTAGGCTTGTAATATGTCGTTTTAAAGAGAATCGTGAGTAGAACAAGAGGAATGATATCATGAGCCCATCGTGTTTAAGAGGGATTAAGCTTCCGAAACCTAAAAATAAAGTTTGTAATAAGTTTCGAACTTTTCAATTGTCGTATGATTAATGCCATTTACTTTTGTTTTAATTCTCTAAGCCTTTTGAGTTGTCCAGAAGTGTTGTAAATGACTTATTTAAGTCATGGATGTCATCGATTGTAATCTTCAACTCATCAATTAATCAAATTAACCTTTAGAGTGTCTATCAAACTGGTGGGTTCCAAAAACTTTGGTTCTTCAAGGATTTATATATTTTTAATCCGAGTAATGTTATTCATACCATATTTTTGTACCATATTTCTATACCACCTTAGGTGGCATCTGATGTGGACAGCTACATCATTTGAAAAATTTGCAAAACTCAAGGAAAGGAAGGAGAAAGACGAGGAATACGACAATCATTATTTAATTAACTAGTTTTTCTTAATTATTAGTTTGTTAAAGAATGAACTAAATTTAAAAATATGATTAATTCAAATGATGTGGTTATCCACATCAAATGCCACCTAAGGTGGTATGAAAATGTGGTACAAAAATATGGTATAAATAGCATTTCTAAAACCAAAAAAAAAATGGTATGAAAATGTGTTGCATCATCAAGCCTTGTGTTCTTGTATGGTGCTGCTCATTTTTCTAACTTCTGATTCACGCAATTTCAAAAGTTGAAGATGACTTCAAAAGTTAACTCATGTATCAATTAGTCAAGAGCATCTCTTCTTACGCATGTAGAAGAAATGCGATGCACTTGTCCCTGTTACACCTGTCTCTATCACTTTTTAGAAATTATATTGCGGAATAATTTTATATTGATGCCAATCTATAAAGGATAATGCTAGAGAGACTAAATTTGAAAACTAAATTTGCAATCTAAATGACGTGTCTCCAATAGGAATAAGCACGTTTATCAACGTTTAAGTAATAAAACAACCATCAGTTTTCATGTCCTTTAGTTTTCAAAACTTTATCTACAAATTTAGTCTCCATAGCATTACTCGTCTATAAATAGTTGTGTCACTTTGTACTTCCATAGATAGCTAAGAGTGCAAAAATTCAAAAGATTATTGTTATGGAGTTACTTGGTATCACTACAAGAAAACACCTTTTTAGAAGAAACCATTTCGTCAGGTAAAAGTAAGTTTTTAGCGCTTAAGCTTTTACCCGAAATTTAAAATATTTGACTATGAAATGCAAGTTGGGAGTTCGGGATCTTCACTCTCTAACTTGAGAGGGAATGTTAGTTAATTAGGTTCATTGAACAATTAGGCTCATTAAATCTTCTACATGGGTTCATTGACGTTTCTGCATTAGGCTCATTGTATAAAGGAGTAAATGGTGTGTATTTATAATTAATCCATATATTTTTATTTACTATATGTATATATATATATATATATATATATATATTGTACATTTGAGAATGAATGAAAAGTAAAATTGAGCCAAATACGTTTTTCTACTATTTTCTTATGGTTGGAGAAAATTTTCATTATGACAGGAACACAAGTTGTACACCACGTGTTTTAATAGTAGTGGTGTGAAATTTTATTTTTTAAGTTATTAACTTTTTAGCACACGTATCCCACCATTTATATAGTGACACATGGTGTATCACCCCGTATACTGGTCATACTGAAAAATCTCTCCTATGGTTGGGGCCTCAACTTCCAGTCGAAGTATTTCCCCTCTTCCTTACTTTCTCTTGAGTTAATGAGATATTACTTTTCTGATGAGAACAGAACTTGCAGTTTCAAAAATGCAACATAGACTAAATCCAACATGATAAATTTCGCTACACCCGCACTCTTGACATAATATATGTTAGGAGTTTGAAAGTCCTAAAATGAAGAAGAAATTGGGTATCGAATAAAAGTTTCGGGCCTCAAATCCATCCCACTTCAAGCCAGTGCAGGAATTGAAACTGATGAGTCTAATGCTTTAATTTGATGGTACGAGTACGAAACTTTCATCCCCTTTACTATCTATTGGTAACCTGTAAACGAGTTGAGTTTATTGGGTTTGGGTTATGTTTCACCTGACCCGTTAAGCTAATGAGTCACGCGCACCTAACTCGTTAAGCTAATGAGTCATCCAAACTCAACCTGTTAAGCTCATGAGTCACCCGTTAACATTTGTTTTTTTTGTTTAATTTTGCATTCCAATACAAATTACACATTTTTGAATCAATATTTCAAGCGTGTAGGTCCAACACATATAGAAGTACCCAAATGCAGAGTTGATAAGTCTTTCAATTAGCCATATAAATATGATAAAACCTTACAAGTAGACCTAGCAATTTCTTACATGACCCGTTAACACAATACGTAAATGACACGAAAATAACAGGTTTCGGGTCAAAACGATAACTAATTGGGTCATTATCGGGTCACATGATAATAACCCGTTAATAATGGGTCCTTAACAGGTTTACACGAGAGTGACACGCGGGTAACCTGTTTCGACACGATAAGAAAAAAAGTTATTTTGATGATTTTAATTTTTTAAACTACTAAAAAAAAACTTACTATAAAATACAATAGATATGATGAATATGTATATATTGTTTATTAATTATTATTCTATATAAATTTTAAAATAGAAGTTTTATATATTTATTTATTTTTATAGTATATTATAGGCAAAGATTGAGATTAAAAATCATAAAACACATTAAAAATAAAAATATCAAGTAATTTAAAAATACCAAACACATTAAATTATAATAATTAATTTACATGTGCAAAAAATATGCAAACGCTCGTAGTCGCATCCTCTACGCTTTGAGGATGGGTATATGATCGTGTGAAATTTTAAAACCATATAAACTCTCATGAATAGTATTTTTAAGGGGGTTCAAAATAAAGAAAATTCATAATCATTAATGTATAAGTCTGAAAGATGTGAAAACATAATAAATGTTCCTAATTGCATGCTCAACGCTTAGACGATGGTAATATGGTCATTTAGATTTTTAAAACCCTCCAAATCTCATGAACAATGTTTTTTATTTGAGTGCAAAATTAATAAAATTAATAATAATTATTGTAGAAGTGTGAAAAATGTAATCACTCGTAATGAAAAGCTTTATAACTTTCACGAAGGGGTCAACTCGGAAATTTAGTATGTATATACTAATTTAGTATTTTGTTTTACATTTTTTTTGGTCAAATTATGTTTTTCATTTTCATTTTTATTGATTTAAAATATATTTTTCTTAACGGGTAACGGGTCGGGTCATATTACCCGATAATATTAACAGGTTAATTGTGGGTCGGGTCATATTACCAGTTTACTTTAACGGGTATTACATGACACGACCCGTTAAGCTATCGAGTATGACACGAACACGAGAAACACGACACGAATGCCAGGTCTACTTACAGGAGTGTCAATACAAATATCAAAAACCCTTACGAAAGGAACTCATGAAATCAACTATAAATGTGTTACATATATGCAAAAATTAACCCTTTTTTTTTCTTTCTGTTTTTTGCAGAAGAATTTTCAAGCCTAACATGTGAACAAACAACGGGGCAACATGGAGCGCATGTGGCCATTGGGATATTATGGTGGAACCTCAACTTCTTCAACAGAAACCCATTAAGTGTAGAAGAATCGTGTCAACCAAGTATCGAAGAGTCATATCAACCAAGTAAGACTAGTGGATGGCGTTTCTCTCCTATTTGATGTCAACAACAATACCTACACTTCCTAGAGACATATGTAGTTGAGGGAGGTTTCCCCATGGTCGGGGCCTCAACTTCAAGTCGAAGTATTGTCTCTTCCAGGCCCCATGCCGGCTCCCCGTCTCTGAGCAGACAGTCAGAGGAAAATACACTTCAGGTCCAATGTTGGCTCCCCGTCCCTGTGCTAATAGCCAGAGGAAACACGCTCCAGGCCCTATGCCAACACCAAACCGTCGCCCGGGACGAACCGGAATCTATCCCTATGTCCCGTAGCGGAAAGGACCACTAGGTAAGTACAAAACCATTGAACATTTCTATATTGAAAAACAACTTCATAGTATAAAGTCATTCATCATCTATACTATAAAGAGGTATTCGAAACCTGTTCTAAATATCATATCGTCATCCACCAGATATTCTACAAGAACACGGGTTATAGGAAAAATAGTAGTAATTCAATCTAGCCTCAGTAAGCATGTTATCTCA
Source organism: Malus domestica (assembly GCF_042453785.1). Lineage (NCBI taxonomy): Eukaryota > Viridiplantae > Streptophyta > Magnoliopsida > Rosales > Rosaceae > Malus > Malus domestica. Next base: position 11,724,712 of record NC_091667.1, on the reverse strand, counting down.
CAAAACGTTTCATAAAACATAATCATCAAATCATGCTTTTCATGTATGCATTTCTACTATTAAAACATACATTTTTAGAAGGGGTCCACTCACAGATACTTAGCCGCCGAAGAGCCACGCAAACTAGCAACCACGGAAACATCACAAATATTGCCCTTTACACGACGTCTAACTCGCTGTGGTTTGACCGGAAAATGCCTCGAAAGCCTCTGAGGTTGCCGGAAACTTGCACGCTGGCCAACTCACCGTTGTTTGGCCAGAAATTGCCTCGAAAGGGGGGTGCTCGTTGGAAAACTGGGGAAAGCTCCCCGAGCTATTTTCACATCTAACCCTCGTCGGAAATCACGTGCATCGTGACTGTGCACAGTGCCAAGAAGTGAGAGAGTGAGCTCGGAGAGGTGCGGGAAAAAAGGCTGATGATGGCAATGTTAAGGATGGTGGTGCTGTCCACCTCGAGCAGGTGGTGTGATGGAGTGGGTGCTCGCGGTGATAGAGAGGGAGAGAGATGAATGAGTTTCGAGAGAGAGAGAAGGGAGTGTGCAGAGAAAGAGAGAAGAAAGAAGAAGGGGTCACGAAAGGGGGATAGCATGAGAGAAGTGAGGTATGTTGGGGTGCTGCCATGTGGCAATTTGAGAGAGTTTAGGAATCCAGATAAAGGGTCCAAATTTACTCAAAATAGGGGACCAAAATGAAGTTTCATTAAAATGTTAGGGAACTTACGAAATTATACATATAATTGGGGGTGAGGTGTAACAAGTATTAAAGTTGGAAATATTAGATTTAATAAATATGGTTATAGAAAAAGCAGCAAGAAATATCCAGTTTCATAATTAGGTGTATATAATTCTTTTTCCTGCCTTTTAAACAAGAACTTTTACTTATAATATTATATGTCCAGATAAAGGGAGTTCAGGACCCTTCCAACCATTTCTTTGATTACAGTTAACACTAAAGAAGCAAGGTTAATTAGTATAGCCAAATTAATCATAGATGAAACTTTGAACGAAAAGCAGTTCAAAATGATTTAAGACACAATGGAAGATATATTAAACAACAAATATACTTTATGTAAGTACAAACGAAAGAGATTCGGGCAAGCTTATAACCTTGCCTGGCAAGGTTCATCTTCTTACAACCACTTCTCTTTGTGTTTTACAGGGGTTGTAATTTTGGAGAATGAGATGTAAATTGGATTTACTAAAGGGATTAGATACTACAATACTGGGAAAAAGTAGCAGAGCTTCTAAAACTTGACAAAAGATGGCTTTCTATGGTGGATCTATGACTAAAAGAGTAGAGTCTGGGCAAACTAAAGCTTTCTGGTTTCTTGCTTGTCTAAGAGCAAAGTTGGATGTCTTTTGATTGATTGGTTGAGTGTCACTATCCCTTGTGTTCCTTGCTGCTTTTATAGACTCTTTAGCCTTACTGTCTAAGCCTTACCTTTTGGTGATGGCCTCCGGAACATGTGAGTCACCATTTATTTACCTATCCATCCCCTCGAAAAGTACTTTTTGCTGGGGGTGAGCTGCCCTTATGAGTGTCATTTCTCACATAGGCTTGTTGCCTATTCCTTGGCAAAAATGATTTTCAATTCTTCCTGGGCTGTCGATTTGTTCGAGCCTAATCCTCCCCTTGCTTTTTGTGTTCTTGGGCCTCCACTCTCACTAAGCCCAGCATTAAATGTCCACTCAAACAGTGCCCCTTTTAATTATTGTTAAGTCTGCTAATCAAGACATTGATAGTGATTAAAATTAATTGCTTGCCGAAACTGGGTATTAACACCACTTAATTAGCCGTTTCAAACAAATCTTTGCACTAACCCACGATTTCCAAAGTTAACTACTTGCCTGTTAAATAACTTCCATTTCATTTTTCTCGGTCACCTCATTCAGCAAACTTGACTCCCTGAGCTCCCAAATTTCTTGCATTCTCAGCCTTCTCTTACCTTAATTTCCAGTCACTCTTTCACTCATTTCTCTTGAATTCAACAATGACTCCTAAATTGCGCCTTGCATGCAAGTCTGGAGAAGGGATTGTCACTCTGCGCTGTCGGCTCAACAACCTTCATTGCCCTCAGGTCAACGGCCTTCATTGCCCTTAGGCTGGCCTCAACCTGTCCATTTTCTTCGAGGAAGAAAGAGCTTCTCTCAACAGCTCTTCTATTCTGGAACACAGGGACTAATACCTTTAATTTCAGAGTGGGCCCCCTGACTCCCATCATTCTGGATATGGCTCAGGTCTTTGGTTTGAGGCCATCGGGCAAGTGTGTAAACATTACATATTATTGGTCTTCACCCTCATGCCCTGCTGCTGAAGGTTTAGAGGCTTCTCAGTCGATCACTAGCTTGGAGTATAACCTCACTACCTTCAAGAGCTATGCGACTTCTTTCGTGGGCTTCATTCCTTTTGCCAAGAAGATGTTCAACCAGCCTTCTCCCACCTCTTATATAGCTTAGGAGCACATGTCGTTTCTCCTCTATTGGTTGAATAAACATGTGTTCCCAAACAAATCCAAAAGAGTGAAGTTGGAATGGATCCCTTTGGTGGAGGCCCTGCATTCCTTCGATAATGTTGCCATCGGTCATTTTCTGGCACATCTCTATCATCTTCTTTATGAGATGACAAGGGACCAGCCATTCAAGACTAATGTCAACGGAGCTACCTGGATGGTAAAGCTCTCGCTTCAATGGTACTTCCCGGAGTTTCGGGCTGTCAACCTAGAGTTTCCAGAGGGAGTAGCTTCCGCTCGAATTCTGGCAGAGGCTCTCACCACCAATCACTTTACCTTATCTTGCCTTTATTTCTTTAGAATTTGTAGGACTCGGACTGATCTGGAGTGAGGTGCTTCAGTACTCAAGATATACCCTTAGTTCTCGGATAACCTCTTCTAGGATTCATTTGGGGAGGATCCCAACAGCTTATGCAAGGAGAAATTCGTTAGCTTCATCTAGTAGAGGGATTTGACTTAGGGAGTACGGAGCGACCGAGTGGGCTGTGAAAGTAAGATGAAGGTTTACCACCCCAACTTCTGTGGTAAACAGCTGGGGTTTAGACAAGCAATCTCAGTCCCTTTCTTTGATTCTGTCTAGTGTGGAACTTCCTATCACCTTCATTCTCCTTTAGATGTTATATTTTGGGCAAGCAAGCGCAGCTTAGAGGTAATGAGCAAGATAGCTCACAAGCTCGTGACCCTCAATTTTGAGTGCACGTCTCTGTTCACCTTTTGGTGAGAGGCCAAGTAGTCAGGGAAGTATGATGAAGATGTCAGAGAAGCCCATGATAGGATATTCGAGCAGGTTTTCTTCAAGTCCATTCCCAAGAAAAAAAGAATTTGAGAGCGGGAATGAGGATATCAATCAGAAAAACTAGCTTCTGCTGATAGATAACCTATATTGCAACCCTTTCCTTTGCTTCATATTTTCATAGCTCGTGATTGCTTAACTTTTTCTTTGATCTTGCAGCCCAAGGCAATCCTGATGAAGTGCATATCAGGCTAGATGAAGAGGTTGTTGATGCTTTGGTTCTTCATGAGGCTACTGTAGAGGCAGCTAGGCAAGAAGCGAGCTCTAGCCATGTCCCTAAGGATGTTGGGGTCATCTCTGAGATGTTTGGTGAATCAAAGACAAAAGCTGGGCCCGGAATAGAGACCAGGGCTCATTGTCGGGCAAGATCTACTATTGTAGAATCTTCTGACTGTCAACTCGAGGGAAGGCCCCGAGCTAGACTTGATCTCCCTGCTCCAAGAACCACTCATACCAAGAAGAGAACCAGATCTCAGACCTCTTATGCTTCTAGATCTTTTTCTGCCCTTCAACCTGAAGCGGATAGGAAAAAACAGAAGTCTGCTAGTAAGTAATTCAAACTTGATTGTTCTTTATTTAGTTTCACCTCCTAAGTTTTGAGCTAATATTATCATTTCTTGTAACTAGGACCTATTATCAGCAAGAAGCTTGATCCTTCCCCTCAGAAGATGCAGATAGGTGTAGAAGGGCAGCAAAGTGACAAATAGGTCATTGCCAAGATTCTGGAGGAGTTGAAGGTAACTTTTTTTGAACTTTGAGTATTATATGAAGTTCACCCCTCTTGTACTTAGCTAGTTTTTGTTGCTTTCCAAAACATGCTTCCAAACCTGAAGGGACTTCTTAAACCGAGCATTCTTCACTTCCAGCCTGACCTATGCATCTTTATTCTCCTCGGGCTGAGCGTTCGGAGGTAAAATTCTTCTTCTCAAAACTTGTCAATCTTGTATTTCTAAGTTTTAGATGTTGAAGGATGCCCCTCCCTGAAAGTGGAGGAACATGCATGAACGAATCTCTCCCTCAACATCTCATGAGATTAAATCCGGATTACACCTAAAACCTGAAGTTCTTATGTGAAATCCAATCCCCAGAATTTCACCATTTATTTCGTGTTTCGTAATTTAAATTCGTATTTCGCGATTACATTATCTTTATTAGTTAATTTTAATTCCACTAATTACAAGTTTAGTAATTGATTAGTTGTCGAGTTGGAAGTTTTATAATCAATCTTTATCTTTCGTTGATATTTCGAAGTTACAACTAGTGTTTTTAAATAGATCTTGAATCCACGAACGCATAGGCGAAAGCCGTTTGCGAGTCCGAATTATAACGGTATAGTTACGAACGTTTGAAGTTGTGAACTATAGATTGTGGGAAGCATGGGTTAAAGGTTAAGTTAGTAAAGAAAAAAAAATAGAAAAGTGGGGACCTATCAAATTTTTAAAGGGTATGAAAGGACCCATTTGGAAAAGAAAAAGGAAGGGCCACTTTCTTCCTCCTTATTTCGTGAAATCGTGAGGTCCACCAGCCAAATTCGAACAGGCCAATTTCAAGCCAATTCCTCCATTTCACAGTTGATTTTCCTATCTCTTTCACCTGCAACTTGCTCAACTATCTTCTTCCTTCCATCTGCACCAAATAAAATCAAGGATTTTAAGGTCTAATTTGGGTAGAACTCCATCGAAGAACCCAGGGGTTTTCGACGACGAATTGTCGTTCCGAAGAGTATCACCGTTAACCATCACCCTTGATCAACTTCCCTTGGACCCAGGAACAAGACCCAACTGGTGGTTGGGGCGTTGGAACACCAAGGGAGCCGAATTGAAGAACACCTACCTTAGGGTTTGTTGGGTGCGAGCCAATTTGAGGGCCTTCCCGACCAAATTGGACTCAACCACAGGTATAAAGTTTACTCTACTTGTTGAAATCTTTATTCCTATAAAATTTGAGAATTTTTGGAGAAAATCAAATTTTCTGGTGTGTGACATTCGATTTATGAAAATGCTATTGATTGTATATATTATCGATAAGGTCTGCCACTTGATTATTCTAACAATTGACGATCTTATCACTGAATTGACACCAAATTTTAGTATGCTATTGTAGATATTGTTTAAGGACCTTAGGGACTTATAAGTGAAAATCTAGTGATTGGATTTTACGAAGCAAATGACGTAAGATCATGGACCCTGCATTAGAACGACGGTTTGATTCCTCATTAAATGTTGTTGTGGGAGACATATGAGAATTTTTGAGTATGTGAATTATCGAAGGAAATCTAAATGTGGACTTGTGCTTTGTTAGGCGGTGATAGAACCTGATGCCTTGACTATCGTGCTAGGGTACATTAGCACGGACTCCAGGTAAGTGACTTTAATAGATGTGATATTGGTAATTACCAGGTTGTCATAATTATGATCATGTGTGGATATGAATTGGTTTTATGAATATGTTATATTGAATTGTTATTCCAATACTTCGACATCAATTTATGTTTATGAAATGGGGTGTGGCATGTATATTGGAAATGTGGTTTGATTTGTATGATTGGCATGTTGAGATTAATGTGAGGACTAGTAATGGACCGTTAACCATTATGATGGGGATTTGTTGCCTCGATATTGTTTCACCTTCCGCTTCGGTGATTGGTTCTAAATTTAGTAATTGTGCCTAATCTCCCTTTGTTGAGTTTTTGTAAATTAAGCAGCGTGTGCTTGTCTCATTTCTTTGAGCCGTCGTACATTCTCGTTGTTGGTCTTCTGCGATTCCGTTGAGTGATGGTCCGAAATCGTATCCACTCGGATTCCGTTAAGAGATGGTCCAGAATCCCTTTTATTCTGTGATTACGTTAAGTGATGTTCCGGAATCGTACCTAATTTGGGTTTCATTTAGTTACTGTTATGTATTGTACTTAGCGATTCCGTTGAGTGAGGGTCCGGAATCGTATCCGCTTGGATTCCGTTGAGAGATTGTCCGGAATCCCTCATATTTCGCGATTCTGTTGAGTGAAGGTCCGGGATCGTACTCACCTTAGAATTTATTGAATTTGAATTGAGATGGCTTCAAAGGTGTAGACTTCGGCCAAACTGTGTCGCTCTAACTCTACTTTTCATTATGTTGTATGAGATGTTGTGATTGATTTCAGACGAACCGTTAGATGTCTGGGTGACTCATTTGGGGTTTACAAAAGTTGGTATTGATTTCTTATGAATGATTTATATTCAAGAATGTAAACTGTGTTTGATAGTTGGCATTTTCTCACATACTTGATATTATTGTCACTCTTATAAGCTTCGCAATTTATCCAGGTTGTTGTTTGCCTGGTGCACCATTTCGATGGTGTAGGCACTAATCGTACAAGTGACAGGTTTGAGTAGAGTCCGAGAAGTTTGTAGGTGGGGTTAGCAGTGCAGTTATCAAAGACTTGGAGCATTAGGTTACCCTTGATTCACTCTTGTACTTTATCTTTTGGGACTTTCTTTTGAGCACCTCATACTTGTTCTTAGTAAAGCAAAGATTATGCTTCTTTTTGGGATGTAAATATTTGTAAATATTTTGTGGAGAATTTAGCCACCTTCACATTATTTTGGGTTATCAGTTAAAGTATTTCATTCCGTAACTTATACCGTATTCAACGAACGTTATTTTCCTTGTCACGTGTCGATTCTCGACGTATGTTGGGATCGGGACGTGACATCTTAATCCAGTATACTAGTTCGGATCACATATGGAATTGGAATGAGATTATCATGGATGATCTTTCAGTTATATGGTAGCTACATACATAAAGGAAAAGTGACGATATCGAATTGCGTTCTGTTGATTACTAACAACGTAGAACTGATTGGTCAATTAGAAATAAACAATCCACGTCGAATGAGATGAATGAAATAGTGCGATAAAAAGCTACCTTATGGGATCATGATACGAAATATACATGGAAGTTTCTAAAGAACTTACATGTATTGATTCAAATAGTTCTAGACCACAGAACACCCTCTGGGTTTAGACGAGCCTTTCACTTTACGGATGCAGAACAATTTGGGCAGATGTGGTATACCCGTCTTAATGAATATTTGATTAGTTAGGGATAATGTCATTGCGTGTACATAATCCAAAATTGTTAGAGTTGCAGAAAACTGAATCGCACCTAAAGTCGGACTTTGAGATGAATAATCTTGGGAAAACTCTACACTACCTTGACCAGAAGTTTCGAGTATAGTTCTAATGATATTACGGAGGTTATGGAGCATAAGGGTCCATATCAAGACATGCGGCGCCATATTTAAGTGCAATTAGCGTTTATTGTACTTAGCTCATAGCACTAGATCGGACATCTTAAGTGCTAATAATCATTTGACATAAAGCAGCACTGCCTACACGCCATCACCAAATTGGTGTTATCGACATTTTTCCGTTAATACAGATTTGGGGTTACTCTATTCCTATGCATCTCAGAATAGATCACACCTCATTGATCTTCGGAATGAGGCATACCTTGTGGGATTCATTGAGTCAGAGTCTCTATCTGATCTGCACAAGGTACATTCCTAAATGTTTATGTCTTTACTGTTAAGGAACACTGGAAAATCTAGGAGGTCAACCAGATAGACCTTAGTTTCAAAATCTTCGAGTCGTTCCAAAACTCACCGTATCTCACGTGAGATATGGTCGAGAACTCTTGTTGAGCATATTTAAAGTCACTACGATTTTCATCCATCGTTGAGTCTTAACAATGATCTATGAAGAGAACGCCATATGTATCGACCAGATCATAAGGCATCCGAAAAGTCAACACCAAGAATATTGTGTCTATATAAGCATAAGCATCAGAAGATTGAAGTCAAGTAATCCGACCTAGACAACCTTGTCGACCTCTATACGATGTCACTGCTGAAGTCTACGTTCCAGAAGCTTGTTCGAGGAATTGGATGCGTAACTTTCTCATTCGCGATGCTTGTAGTTTCATTTGGAAGTTTTGTCAAACTTATGGGGAGTAATCAGAATTATACTTACTTGTACTTTTTTTTCCTACTTTTAGGAGCATTTCTGCCACTAGATTTTTTTATCTAACTAGGTTTTGATCAGGCACCCATCCTGGGTTTGTCATACCCTTGTGTACGTTCTACTTGCGTCCTGAACACGTATAATTTTTACTTATTGCAACTTCTCACTTTTCTCCTTTGACTACGAGTTTTTGTCCCACCTTGAGTTTTGCTATAGCGATGTTTTGTGAGTTCAACCACCTATGCACTCTTCCGTTTGTTTTGAGACTCGCATTCGCTACTTGTGCCGACTAGACGAGATGACTTCATCAACTACTTCTATATTTTCCATGAACATTTGATGCGCCATCTAATTCAGTATTTGCACACACAAGGGGAGTGTTGTGACATACGTTCTAACACATGTCTGATTGTGTAAATCCTAAATAGAGATAAGTTAGGAATCATTTGAGATCTAAAAGATCTTTCCTAATAGAATTTGTATTACTTGGAGATCAAGTTTCTCTCATCCTTATTACTATAAATAAAGGCACATGAACTAGGGAATAACACACAATTCCTCAAAGCTTTTCTCCACTATGTTTCTCTCTCCATGCCTCATCTCTCGGTTAAATATAGACCACAACACCAACAACATTTGAAAAAATAGTGATGGATTCTACATGACTATATAGTATTTCGTAGAGTTGAATCCAATGCACGTAAATTGATAAATCAAGTTGCAGCCTGAAAAATCCAATTCTCAATTTTGTGGGGCCAATGCCAAAGAGTTGGACTATTGGAGAGGATTTGGATCCCATCTAGATCCAAATTGTGAAATCATATGGATTCTCACATCCTAATAACTTATCGTACATTTTGTGGTCATAAATTATTTGAATTTTTTTATTTAAAAATTAAATACAAATAATACCTAATGAAAACTGGACGCACGATGTACAATAAATGATTAAGATGTGAGGATCATTAGGATCCCCACAAAGAAGATCATCCTCATCCTATTGGAGAGATTCCATTGATAGGGAACTTTAACGAAAAACTTCCAGTACTGTTCATTTTAACGAAAAATCATATTTTTATACTAAAAAGTCAATCATGATACTATTCATTTTACCCTTTATTTTTTCCTTATCGTTAAAACTCAAAGTTTTCAAATTTTTTTCTTTAGTCTTCATTTTTTTAATATTTGTCAATGGAAAACCGAATTGTTGATGATTCTATTTTTCAATATTTGTCAAGGAAATTTATTGCGAATAATATGCTGTTGCATATCATTAATGATCAAGACTTCTTAACATGACTTTGTAAGATAGGATAGTCAATTTGGAGATTTTAACACTTGGCCACAAATCTTGGAGCTCTCCAAATCAACACTTCTTGACGTGACTTTAGAAGACAGGATAGTCAATTTGGAGTTTTTAACACTTGTCACCGCATATGTTGGAGCTCTCCAAACCATTGATCTTCATTTTTAATGGACTGTACTGTATGTTTCAGAACATGATGTGGTTATCCATCAAAGATCAGATGGAACAGGTCAACTTTATTTATTTATATATTTATATTTGTACAATTGATATTGAGATGTATGGAATGAATGTTATTAATTACTTGAGTTACAATCTGCTAATCAACCTTTTTTTGGACAAATGTTTACTTATATGAGCTCGGAGTACCTACAAAATAAATAAAACCAAACACAATTAAATATTTGCAACTGCACTAGATCAACAATAGTATTTTAGGGGCAAGCATGAGAGCGACTATTATCCAACTATTATGCGAATGTTAAAGGTCGAAGTTCAAGAATATGTACACTTCCTAGAGACATATGTAGTTGGAGGAGGTTTCCCCATGGTTGGGGCCTCAACTCCAAGTCGAAGTATTGTCTCTTCCTTGCTTTCTCTTGAGTTAATGAGTTACCGTGATATTTCTTTTCTGATGAGAAAAGAACTTGCAGTTTGAAAAAATCAACATAGACCAAAACCAAAGCACAAGTTCCACACATAGACCAGTATCCACTCCTCCGGTCGAATTAAAACGTAATTACTATCGATGGTTCTTTCCTTGCAAGTTGCAAAAACAAGACAACGATGATTGGTTGATATTTGACTGCATTCATTATTTGTTCATTCTTGTCGGCTTTAAGAAAAGAAAGAGCACTACTCCGTCAATCTACACCCAAGGAGTTTGGCCTAGTGGTAAGTGGGGCTAGGACCACAGGGTGAGGTCAGGGTTTCGACCCCTCACACCTGTAAAGAAACTCAGTGGGGAGGGCCAAACCGCAAACCCCTTGTAGCTTGTGCCCAGACGGGGATAGGTTATAGGGTGCTGGAGCCGAAGGGGTGCTGCTGGATTTTCAGCCCACTTTGGGCTCCCTATCCCGGGGTTGCTCCTTCACCTTTCTCTTCCTTTAAAAAAAAAAATAAAAAAAAAAAAAAGTTCTACACTACTCTTAAATCCTTCTGTGCCACATGATCTTAGATTACTTTCGTATTATTTAGGAGGGTTTTCGATTGCTTTCATGTTTGTTAAGAATTGGGTCTTTATAAATACATCATTTAACTTGGCTGGAGTAAAGTTTGGTATGATGTAGTCACTTTGTGTTGTGTAGCAATTTTGGCAAAGTTTTGTAATCAGTTTGTACTTCTTTTTCTCTTCCTTTCATTTATTTATTTTTTACACACTTGCTCTCCAACCATTAGTCTGGATCTTGAGGTCGAAGATCAGATGGTTGAAGTCAAGTCAAGTGATGTAAGACAAGATATGAGTCACTTCATATGAAGAAATATAAATAAAATAAAATGTTTCAAATTATGGAGAAGAAGAATTAAAATTGGAAAATATTGGATTAAATAAATATGGCAACAGAAAAGGCAGCAAGAAATATTCTGGTGTCATAGTTAGGCTTGTAATATGTCGTTTTAAAGAGAATCGCGAGTAGAACAAGAGGAATGATATCATGAGCCCATCGTGTTTAAGAGGGATTAAGCTTCCAAAACCTAAAAATAAAGTTTGTAATAAGTTTCGAACTTTTCAATTGTCGTCTGATTAATGCCATTTACTTTTGTTTTAATTCTCTAAGCCTTTTGAGTTGTCCAGAAGTGTTGTAAATGACTTATTTAAGTCATGGATGTCATCGATTGTAATCTTCAACTCATCAATTAATCAAATTAACCTTTAGAGTGTCTATCAAACTGGTGGGTTCCAAAAACTTTGGTTCTTCAAGGATTTATATATTTTTAATCCGAGTAATGCTATTCATACCATGTTTTTGTACCATATTTCTATACCACCTTAGGTGGCATCTGATGTGGACAGCTACATCATTTGAAAAATTTGCAAAACTCAAGGAAAGGAAGGAGAAAGACGAGGAATACGACAATCATTATTTAATTAACTAGTTTTTCTTAATTATTAGTTTGTTAAAGAATGAACTAAATTTAAAAATATGATTAATTCGAATGATGTGGTTATCCACATCAAATGCCACCTAAGGTGGTATGAAAATGTGGTACAAAAATATGGTATAAATAGCATTTCTAAAACCAAAAAAAAAAATGGTATGAAAATGTGTTGCATCATCAAGCCTTGTGTTCTTGTATGGTGCTGCTCATTTTTCTAACTTCTGATTCACGCAATTTCAAAAGTTGAAGATGACTTCAAAAGTTAACTCATGTATCAATTAGTCAAGAGCATCTCTTCTTACGCATGTAGAAGAAATGCGATGCACTTGTCCCTGTTACACCTGTCTCTATCACTTTTTAGAAATTATATTGCGGAATAATTTTATATTGATGCCAATCTATAAAGGATAATGCTAGAGAGACTAAATTTGAAAACTAAATTTGCAATCTAAATGATGTGTCTCCAATAGGAATAAGCACGTTTATCAACGTTTAAGTAATAAAACAACCATCAGTTTCCATGTCCTTTAGTTTTCAAAACTTTATCTACAAATTTAGTCTCCATAGAATTACTCGTCTATAAATAGTTGTGTCACTTTGTACTTCCATAGATAGCTAAGAGTGCAAAAATTCAAAAGATTATTGTTATGGAGTTACTTGGTATCACTACAAGAAAACACCTTTTTAGAAGAAACCATTTCGTCAGGTAAAAGTAAGTTTTTAGCGCTTAAGCTTTTACCCGAAATTTAAAATATTTGACTATGAAATGCAAGTTGGGAGTTCGGGATCTTCACTCTCTAACTTGAGAGGGAGTGTTAGTTAATTAGGTTCATTGAACAATTAGGCTCATTAAATCTTCTACATGGGTTCATTGACGTTTCTGCATTAGGCTCATTGTATAAAGGAGTAAATGGTGTGTATTTATAATTAATCCATATATTTTTATTTACTATATGTGTATATATATATATATATATATATTGTACATTTGAGAATGAATGAAAAGTAAAATTGAGCCAAATACGTTTTTCTACTATTTTCTTATGGTTGGAGAAAATTTTCATTATGACAGGAACACAAGTTGTACACCACGTGTTTTAATAGTAGTGGTGTGAAATTTTATTTTTTAAGTTATTAACTTTTTAGCACACGTATCCCACCATTTATATAGTGACACATGGTGTATCACCCCGTATACTGGTCATACTGAAAAATCTCTCCTATGGTTGGGGCCTCAACTTCCAGTCGAAGTATTTCCCCTCTTCCTTACTTTCTCTTGAGTTAATGAGATATTACTTTTCTGATGAGAACAGAACTTGCAGTTTCAAAAATGCAACATAGACTAAATCCAACATGATAAATTTCGCTACACCCGCACTCTTGACATAATATATGTTAAGAGTTTGAATGTCCTAAAATGAAGAAGAAATTGGGTATCGAATAAAAGTTTCGGGCCTTAAATCCATCCCACTTCAAGCCAGTGCAGGAATTGAAACTGATGAGTCTAATGCTTTAATTTGATGGTACGAGTACGAAACTTTCATCCCCTTTACTATCTGTTGGTAACCTGTAAACGAGTTGAGTTTATTGGGTTTGGGTTATGTTTCACCTGACCCGTTAAGCTAATGAGTCACGCGCACCTAACTCGTTAAGCTAATGAGTCATCCAAACTCAACCTGTTAAGCTCATGAGTCACCCGTTAACATTTGTTTTTTTTGTTTAATTTTGCATTCCAATACAAATTACACATTTTTGAATCAATATTTCAAGCGTGTAGGTCCAACACATATAGAAGTACCCAAATGCAGAGTTGATAAGTCTTGCAATTAGCCATATAAATATGATAAAACCTTACAAGTAGACCTAGCAATTTCTTACACGACTCGTTAACACAATACGTAAATGACACGAAAATAACAGGTTTCAAGTCAAAATGATAACTAATTGGGTCATTATCGGGTCACATGATAATAACCCGTTAATAATGGGTCCTTAACAGGTTTACACGAGAGTGACACGCGGGTAACCTGTTTCGACACGATAAGAAAAAAAGTTATTTTGATGATTTTAATTTTTTAAACTACTAAAAAAAAACTTACTATAAAATATAATAGATATAATGAATATGTATATATTGTTTATTAATTATAATTCAATATAAATTTTAAAATTGAAGTTTTATTTATTTATTTATTTTTATAGTATATTATAGGCAAAGATTGAGATTAAAAATCATAAAACACATTAAAAATAAAAATATCAAGTAATTTAAAAATACCAAACACATTAAAAAAATTATAATAATTAATTTACATGTGCAAAAAATATGCAAACGCTCGTAGTCGCATCCTCTACGCTTTGAGGATGGGTATATGATCGTGTGAAATTTTAAAACCATACAAACTCTCATGAATAATATTTTTAAGGGGGTTCAAAATAAGCAAAATTCATAATCATTAATGTATAAGTTGGAAAGATGTGAAAGCATAATAAATGTTCCTAATTGCATCTTCAACGCTTAGATGATGGTAACATGGTCGTTTAGATTTTTAAAACCCTCCAAATCTCATGAACAATGTTTTTTATTTGAGTGCAAAATTAATAATAATTATTGTAGAAGTGTGAAAAATGTAATCACTCATAATGAAAAGCTTTATAACTTTCACGAAGGGGTCAACTCCGAAATTTAGTATGTATATACTAATTTAGTACTATGTTTTACATTTTTTTTGTTCAAATTATGTTTTTCATTTTCATTTTTATTGATTTAAAATATATTTTTCTTAACGGGTAACGGGTCGGGTCATATTACCCGATAATATTAACAGGTTAATTTTGGGTCGGGTCATATTACCAGTTTACTTTAACGGGTATTACATGACACAACCCGTTAAGCTATCGGGTATGACACGAACACGAGAAACACGACACGAATGCCAGGTCTACTTACTAGAGTGTCAATACAAATATCATAAACCCTACGGAAGGAACTCATGAGATCAACTATAAATGTGTTACATATATGCAAAAATTAACCTCTTTTTTTTTTCTTTCTGTTTTTTGCGGAAGAATTTTCAAGCCTAACATGTGAACAAACAACGGGGCAACGTGGAGCGCATGTGGCCATTGGGATATTATGGTGGAACCTCAACTTCTTCAACAGAAACCCATTAAGTGTAGAAGAATCGTGTCAACCAAGTATCGAAGAGTCATATCAACCAAGTAAGACTAGTGGATGGCGTTTCTCTCCTATTTGATGTCAACAACAATACCTACACTTCCTAGAGACATATGTAGTTGGGGGAGGTTTCCCCATGGTCGGGGCCTCAACTTCAAGTCGAAGTATTGTCTCTTCCAGGCACCATGCCGGCTCCCCGTCTCTAAGCAGACAGTCAGAGGAAAATACACTTCAGGTCCAATGCCGGCTCCCCGTCCCTGTGCTAATAGCCAGAGGAAACACGCTCCAGGCCCTATGCCAACACCAAACCGTCGTCTGGGACGGACCGGAATCTATCCCTATGTCCCGTAGCGGAAAGGACCACTAGGTAAGTACAAAATGAAGTTTCATTAAAGGGTCCAGATTTACTCAAAATAGGGGACCAAAATGAAGTTTCATTAAAATGTTAGGGAACTTATGAAATTATACATATAATTGGGGGTGAGGTGTAACAAGTATTAAAGTTGGAAATATTGGATTTAATAAATATGGTGATAGAAAAAGTAGCAAGAAATATCCGGTTTCATAATTAGGTGTATAATATGTTGTTTTGAAGAGAATCTCCAGCACAACAAGATGAATGATATCATGAGCCCGTCGTGTTTAAGAGGAATTAGGCTTCCAAAACCGCAAAAATAAAGTTTGTAATAAGTTTTGGACTTTTAATTGTCGTTCAATTATTGTCATTTACTTTCGTTTTAATTCCCTAAACCTTTTTAGTTGTCCAAAAGTGTTGTAAATGAATTATTTAAATCATGGGTGTTATCCATTGTAATCATCAACTGATCAATTAATGAAATTATCCTCTAGAGTTTCTATCAAACTGGTGGGTTTCAAAAACTTTGGTTCTTCAAGGATTTATATTTGTAATCTTTCTACTCTTGTGCTGCGTTATCAAGCCTTGTTTCTTGTATGGTGCTGCTCATTTTTTTAACTTCCGATTTCACGCCATTTCAAACGTTGATGACGACTTCAAAAGTTAACTCATGAATCAATTAGTCACCAGCATCTCTTCTTACGCATGTAGAAGAAATGCGACGCAATTATCCCCGTTACACTCGTCTCTATCACTTTTTAGAAATTATATTGCGGAATAATTTTATATTGATGCTAGTCTACAAATAGTTATGTCACTGTGTACCTCCATACATAGCTAAGAGTGCAAAACTAAAAAATTCAAAAGATTATTGTCATGGAGTTAATTGATATCACTATAAGAAAACACCTTTTGAGATGAAATCATTTTGTCAGGTAAAAGTAAGTTTTGAGCACTTAAACTTTTATTCGACATAATCTAAAACTTGAGGGGGAGTGTTAGTTAATTTGGTTCATTGAACAATTGGACTCATTAAATCTTCTACATGGGTTCATTGACTATTCTGCATTACGCTAATTGTATGAAAGAGTAAGGGTAATGATATTTACACAACTCATTTTACTTCCCACATACCATTGTTAATCTTTGTACATTGATTTTCTACCATTGACATGATCTGACGGCCAAAAATTGAGAGTGGTGTGTAACAGGTTAAAATGGGTGTATAGATAGCACCACCCAAGAGTAAATGGCGTGCATTTGTAAATAATCCATATAGTTGTATTTAATATATATATTGTACATTTGAGAATGAATGAAAAGTAGAATTGAGCCAAATATGTTTTTCTATAGTTTTCCTATGGTTGGGGCCTCAACTCCAAGTGGAAGTCCCTTCTTGCCTTCTCTTGAGTTAATGAGATATTTCTTTTCTGATGACAAAAGGGCTTGCAGTTTGAAAAATGCAACATAGATCAAATCCAACATGAAAAATTTCGTTACACCCACACTCTTGACTTAATAAATGCTAGGAGTTTGAAAGTCCTAATGATGAAGAAATTGGATATTGAATAAAAAGTTTTGGCTTCAAATCCATCCCACTTCAAGCCAATGCAGGAATTGAATCTGATGACTCTAATGCCTTAATTTGCTGCTGAGAGTCCGAAACTTTCATACCCCTTATTATCTGCTGGTAACCTGTAAACGAGTTGGGTTTATTGGGTTTGAGACGGGTTTCACCTGACCCTTTAAGCTAACGAGTCACCCACACCCGACTCGTTAAGCTAATGAGTTACCCAAACTCAACCTATTAAACTCATGAGTCATCCGTTAACATTTTTTTTTGTTTTGTTTAATTTTGCATTCCAATACAAATTACACATATTTTAATCAAGATTTCAAGCATGAAGGTCCAACACATTTAGAACTATCCAAATGCAAAGTTGGAGGACGTTTCTCTCCTACTCAACGTCGACAAGAATACCTATTATTCAGGATCGTTTGCGATTGCTTTCATGTTTGTTAAGAATTGTATCTTTATAAATACACCATGTAACTTGGCTGGAGTTAAGTTTGGTACGATGCACTCTTTTTGCCTTTCGTAACCATCTTAGCAAAGTTTGTGATTGGTTTGTATTTCTTTTGGGGTGTGCTATCCACACATCCCATATTACTTCTCACACATCCCTTGTTAATTTCTGTTCGTTGATCTTCTTCAATTCATCCAATTTGACGGTAGAAAATTAAAAGGGTGTGTGAGAAGTAAAATAGGGTGTGTTGACATCACACCCCTTTCTTTTTCTCATCAAGTCGACTTGTTTCTTGAATGGTGTTGCTGATTTTTCTAACTTTTGATTTTTCTCATCAATTAGTCAAGGCATCATATCAACTTGTCCCTTCTACACCCGTCTCTATCACTTTTGAGAAATTATATTGTGGAAGAATTTTATACTAATCGATGCCAGTCTATAAATTGTTGTATATCACTCTGCACTTCCATCATACACAGCTAAGAGTGCAAAAAAAATTCAAAAGATTGTTGTTATGGGGTTACTTGATATCTCCATCATTCGCATGGTTTCAAAACTAGTACTAGTTTTGTTGCTGTTTCATCATGTGGTTATTGCTAACTCTTCCTACTCTTCGCAGAAGCAGTATCCATCTTGCCCTGATGAGGAGAAGTCCGCCCTGCTGCAATTCAAAGACAGCTTTACGATTGACAAATCTGCTTCTAGATCTACCGATGCTTATCCGAAGGTCACATCATGGAAACCAGCTGAATGAGGAAATAGCACCTGCTGCTTATGGGAAGGTGTCAAGTGTGATGAGAAGACGGGTCATGTGATTGGCCTAGATCTTGGTAGCAGCTGTCTCCACGGCTCTATCAACAGCAATAGCAGCATCTTCCGCCTTGTTCATCTTCAAAGGTTAAACCTCTCTGACAATAACTTCAATTACTCTCAAATTCCTCCTAGCATTAGGAATTTTCCAAGCCTTACTCATCTTGACCTCTCTACCTCTGTCTTTTCTGGTCGAGTCCCTTCTGAACTTTCACTGTTATCCAAGTTGACATACCTTAATCTAGCTCTCAATCTCGATAGATTGTCAGAAGATAAGGATCATCAGTTGTCAGAAGAGGAGAATTATCCCTTGTTGAAACTTGAAGCATCAGATCTTGGAAGCCTAGTTCAAAACTTAACCAGTCTCGAAGTACTTACTCTCAGTTTCGTAAATGTATCTTCGGTAATTCCTCATTCCATGGCTAATTTATCATCTTTGACAACCCTCCACCTCAGGGACTGTCACCTGTTTGGTGAATTTCCAGTGAGAATTTTCCAACTGCCAAACCTAGAATCTCTTAGTGTGAGATACAACCAAGATCTGACTGGATATTTTCCTGAATTTAATCAAAGCAGTCCTCTCATCTTACTGAAAGTCGGCTTTACTGGCTTTTTTGGAACAATACCCTCTTCAATTCAAAACCTTCATTCACTGCAAAACTTCGATGTGGCTCAATGCAATTTTTCGGAAGGGTTGGTTCCATCTTTTCTTGGGAATCTTAGGCAGCTCACTTATCTAGACATTTCAGCCAATAAATTTGGAGGTCTAATTCCTGATTCCTTGGCAAACCTTACCCAACTGGCTACTTTTAGGATTAGTACAAGTCGATTAACCGGTCCAATCCCATCTTGGCTAGGCAACTTTAGCAAACTAGAGTACCTAGATTTTGCTTTTAATAGATTAAATGGTTCAGTTCCTGCGTCATTTTCAAATCTCACAAACCTTCAGATCCTGTATCTACATTCGAATACTCTGACTGGTGCAGTAGAGTTTCAAATGTTTCAAAATCTACAATCTCTTTACCAACTCGAATTAAGCCGGAACGGTTTAGAACTTGTCACTGAATCCAGAATTTTGAATTCAACAGTTAAACAGTTCACCGTTCTTGGATTGAGTTATTGCAGCTTAGGAGAGTTTCCATCCTTCTTACAATATCAGAAGGGGTTGACGCGTTTGGAAATTGATGGAAACAAAATTCGAGGCCAAGTACCAAAATGGATGTGGAATACAAGCTTAGAAACTTTGCTACTGTTAGACATTTCTAATAACTTCATTTCAGACCAACTTCCACTTGTCCTTCCTTGGGTGAAACTGTTATGTATAAGGTTTTCGTCCAACATGTTTCATGGATCACTACTGATACCTCCACCAACCATGTGAGAATATGCAGCTGCAGACAACAACTTTACTGGAGAAATCTCACCATTGCTTTGCAATATGAAAAATCTTCTGTCCCTTGACTTGTCGAAAAATAACTTGGGTGGCATGCTTCCACAGTGTCTTGGAAACTTTAGTGATCATCTGATTCTTCTACTTCTCGGAAACAACTCTTTTCACGGAATTATTCCTCAGACATACAACAAAGGAAGCAGTTTGAGAATGATTGATGTGAGTCATAACAAGTTGCAGGGGCAGTTGCCGAGGTCATTGGCCAATTGTGCGATGCTTGAGTTTCTTGTTTTGTCAAACAATCGTTTCAATGATGTTTTTCCCATTTGGTTGGGGACTCTTCTAGAGTTAAAACTTTTGGCAATGCGCCATAATGGATTCTACGGTGTGATTGGAAACTCTAGAAAGAATGTCGATTTCCCCAAGTTACGTGTTCTTGATTTGGCTTACAATGATTTTACTGGTGCGGTTCCATCCATGTTTCCAAATATTACTGTAAACAAGTCAACATATATGAACCTAGACGTAGGTTATGACGTCGATGGATTCCCGGTTTTTAGCAATGTTGCTTACCAACTCATGATAGCAACAAAAGGTTTGGAGCAATACTACCCAAAGATCCGAGAAGAATTTGCATCCTTTGATATCTCAAGCAACAAATTTGAAGGGAAAATTCCAGAATTCATTGGGAATATTAAG
The DNA here is from genome assembly GCF_042453785.1 of Malus domestica. Taxonomy (NCBI): domain Eukaryota; kingdom Viridiplantae; phylum Streptophyta; class Magnoliopsida; order Rosales; family Rosaceae; genus Malus; species Malus domestica. The sequence goes on along the minus strand of NC_091667.1, from coordinate 11,704,541 downwards.
GATCTTCGTTCGCTGAATCTATCCCACAACATTCTCACTGGTTCTATCCCATCATCCTTTGGAAACTTGATGAAGCTTGAATCGTTGGACCTTTCACAAAACAAGCTCTCAGGACGTATCCCCCAACAGCTGGTGCAACTTAATTTTCTTTCCAGTTTCAATTTGTCTCACAACAATCTCACAGGAGCTATACCACAAGGAACCCAGCTTACTTCCTTGAATGTCACTTCATACGACGGAAACCCAGGGTTGTGTGGAGATCCATTGCCAAAGAAATGTGGAAATCCTAAGGCCCCTGAACTTCCACCTTCAACCGTCGATGAAGGTGATTCTAGCTCAGAAGGCATATTTGAATTGGATTGGAAAATTGTTTCGGCCGGATGTGGAAGTGGGTTGGTAGTGGGAGTAGTTCTTGCGGATGTTGTGATCACAAGGAGGCCCGACTTGTTTCTTAAGATTGTTGGAATGATCAGGCAAATGATAAGGAAAACTTAGAGTACTAGTGGGGGAAGTAGAAATTCAGTTTGTTACCGTTACGCATTTCTTGTTGTTGTTTGTTTTCTCTATTGTGGTTTCGTTTCTTCACTTTCTAATTGTTTAGTTATAAGTTTGTGTCAGGTTATGTAAGTGTATGTCCCTCCTATTTTCTTGTACTTTCGGTTTCTTTATTTTGAGGGGTAAGGTTTATGTCCCCCCAGACTAGGTGTAACTTTTTTTTTATTCAATAAATTTTCTCTCGTACCATCGAGGTTTCTTTAAAAAAAAAAGATAGAATGTATTGGTGCTTTTTAGCTTTTAGTGGATTGTGTTGTTCAAGTTCAAGACTCAGCCCTATATATCATATTGTTTTTAAGTTATATCAGTTTGCTTGTACTGTCGAGCTTCTTTAACAACTAAATGGAGATAGAAAGTAATGTAAATAAAGGTAGTAGAGTGCTGCATGTTTTCATGGATTTGGATTGTCTGAAATTAGAATGAAAAGCAGCTATGTTCATTTGAAAGGATTCTTATTCATTCGATTAATTGGAGACAATCTTTTCAATCAAATGAAATCGAAACTTTCCTATGCTTTAGTAACTAGGAACAACTTGTAAACTGAATACATCAATTGTGCAATAGGCAACAAAGGCAAAAGGGCTGGTGGACTTGAAGCGCAGAAACAGAAAACATCATTGTCGTTAGCCCTAAAACTTGTGTTATATCATTGATGAAATAATAATGTTATCATTAATATAAATATCTATCTTATAAATTCTCCTCAATAATTTTCATGTAATTTCTCTTTTGTGAAAATAACAAAACCTTTTTGTGTTTTTGTGTGATGAATTCATACTTACAAATAGAGAAACAAGACTGTTAAAGCAGAAATGATAGATAAGGTTTCCAATCCAAATCCCTAATCGGAAAAATATATCATACAAAAACACAGTTGTGATCCAAATTTTAATCAGCAGAAAGACCAACTATAGTTGTGGATCCAAATTTTAATCCAGCACAAAGACTAGCCTTTTGGAATCTAGGAATCAAGGTGGGCTTTCGAGACTCGAAACGGCGAGAGGAAGCTTGTGGGCCGCAAGGGTGAGTGCGAGGTGGGCGAGTGGTCGACGTCGAGGAAGGACTGAGTGAGGCCGAGATGAGGCACGAGTCAGGCTGAACAGCTGCTGAGTCGTGAGTGAGTCTTACAGACTCTGAAAGTGAGACAGCGCGGGGGAGAAAATACGAAGAATGAAAGGAATGAAGGGGAAGGCTGCCAAAACGAAGAAGGGAAGGAAGTAGGACGTCGCGCACAACTCAGGGGTAAAAAGGATGTTTTCTCTGAGTTGGTCTCATTCTCCCGTCTTCTTTTTCTCATTGCTTCTGAAGAAACCAAATCGCAGATTTCTTTTCAATTTCTTATTTACATGTTTTAAGTTATCTCTGTAAATTTAGGTGTTTTTTATCCTTTTTTTTTTAACTTTTTTGAAAAAAAGTTGAGGTTTTACGTAAAACTAATTGACAATATCATAACCTAATTTCTTATAAACCTATGCAAGGTCCTTCCTCTCATTAACGTGGAACTTATTCTCAACACACCCCCTCACGTGTGGTGAATTTTCAAGCCTAACAATTGAACAATCCAATGGGATGACATGGAACGCATGTGGCTATTTGGCTTCACACGTGGGACGACATGCTCTGTACCATGAAAAAAGTTGAGATTCCACTATAAATCCAGTTGTTGTAAATTTAGGTGTTTCGTCTCTCAGTTGGTTCTTCATATGCAAATATTGATATGCTTAAAAGCCTGCTGCATATGTGCAATGGAGCACCACAAATTTCTATGTATTATGGTTGTTAGGACAATAGATTAGGGTGCACAATACATTACCTGCTTCCTCATGAAGAATGGTTGTTTCTTATCAATCATTATTTGAAGGAAAAGACCCATTAGAAGCTTTTTAGTTGCTTGGTATCCATTCACGCATCCTTAATTCCTATTTATCTCTTTTATACATGGTCCATATTAGCTTATGATGATCTTCCCCATTCAGGTTCATTTTTTGTGATATGTGCTTTGCTTAAATGTTTTAGAAGGTTATTGGAGCTTCTTTGTTAAAGTGAAATCTTACAAAGGCCTGTGAAATTTCTCCCAACATGGGGAAATTAGTCAAATTACAAGCTACATATGTTCTTTCACTAACTGCTTAAATCATTTAGTCCACTTACTAGATTGTGAGAGTCGAGAGAAACATTACCTGTGTTATAGTTTTACTAAACAACCATAATTATACAACACATATTTTGTATCCTTCAGCTCATCACACTAATCGTAGTTGGTCAGTTTAATAATTAACAAGTGTTTGTAAAGAATTTAGTGTAGCCATGGGAATTTAGACAAATTCAAATTTATAGATTCCAATGGGTCAAGGTTGATGTGGTAAGGAATTTATGGACACACACATATAACACGTATTCCTTTGTCAAGCATTTCCACAGTTCTATTAGCTTAAATACAAATTGTTTTTCAGAAATCAAACATGCAAAATTTCTATGCGTGTTTTACATTGGTTGTAGGAAGTAGGCTTCTGAGTGGGCATTCTGTGTGAAGGTTGTTTTGGTCAGATATGCAATAGAAATTTGCATAATTGGGGAGTCTGGTGTTTGTCAATGTTTAATGGACTTCTAGGTTTAAAACCCCACAATTAGCAAGCAAGACGAGGCTTAATTTGTGGTCATGTACGGAAGGTTAAATCCTTACCCTAATAGGCTTAATTTGTGTTTTATTCCATTACATTGTGCCTTTATTTGTATTTGTAGAGAATGTTAAATTCTTACCCTAATAGGATTACAGCTCTAATAGAATAATATCAAAATAATATCTAGTCTAAGAGATATGATAGAATCTCATAAAAATATCTAAATATGTTAGAATTTACACAATCACATATCTAATTTAATAGGACTACAACATAAAGCTTGTTATTACGAACGTTTGTATATATATGTGTGTGTGTATATATATATATATATATATTTGTTTTTTTGGTCTTATATATATATTTTTATATTCTTAAGACTTTTACGTTAATAAAAAAACTATTATTAAAGGTTGCCACAACAATCTTACTTATAATTAATCTTTACCAGTGTTCTAAAATCGGCCTAGGCAGTGCCTAGGTGCTCCACGGCTGACTGCCGATCCGATTAAGGTCTAATCGTTAGAAAAATCGAATAAATAATTCGGCGGCGTTCAGCCAAGACCTATGCGGGCAAGGTGGTGTTGGACGGACGGCAGCCGAGCTGAGTCTTATTAGAAATATTGGAACACAGCCGTATAATCTTCCAAGCCAACTGGGTAGAAAAGCATGCGCAGCGGCAATCGAGAAGAGACGAAGAAGATGATGAATAGTAAAATATTTTAAAATAACCCAACCATACAACGTCGTTGATTTTAAGTGAATTCCCATAAAGCATCTTTGCATTGAACTTTAATAATGAGCTTCCGGACAATTTGGGCTTGTCACCAAACTAGTAAGGTCCAAAGTGAACCCAAAAAATATCTATAAATAAAAGTTGTTACTTAATGAATTTTTTATATTGTTTATTAATAGAACAAATCTTTATCAATAAAAAAATAAAGAAAAATGCAAGTTTTAGTGTAAATAGCTACTTATTTATATGATATGTAATAAGTTATTTAAATTCGTTTAATTCACTGGACTCCCGCAGCCTTAGGTCCTAACCAGTCATCCGAATAAAGTCTAACGTTTTTTAGAATCATAATCTTTATTATTGGATTATTTGATCTCATTTACATTTTTCTTTGATTTTTTATTAATTTAACAATTTTTTTACTATAACATGTAACGTCATATTACGTGTTAATATTAACGATCAAATTCGATCAGATTATATTACTCATTTATTTTAATAAATATTATACGGCATAACGGTTAGACCTGGCATTCGTGTCGTGTTTTCCGTGTTCGTGTCGTTTTCGTGTCATACCCGATATCTTAACGGGTCGTGTCGTGTAACACCCGTTAAAATAAACGGGTAAAATGACCCGACCCGAAATCGACCCGATAATATTAACAGGTAATATGACCCGACCCGTTACCCGTTAAGGAAAATATATTTTAAACCAATAAATAATCAAATGAAAAACATAATACTAAATAAGTATATACATTCCATATTATCACATCCAAAACATAAAAACGCAATTTTGTTTTAAGTATATTTTCGCTTACCTAAAGTCTTTAATAGTTTTTTAATTAATGTAGAAGTGTAAAAAAATATAGAAACAATATATAAACACTCGTAATGACAAGCTTTTTTCAACGATCCAACCGTCAAACTTATTTGTACACATTCCAAGATTGCATACGTAAAAAATTGTAAAAAAAACAAACATTCAAATATTACATAACGGAGCAAAAGTTATTGACGGTTATAAACGAAAAATCACAATTTAACTGTTATTTTAGCTCCGATTTTGATGATTTTTTTACATATACACTCCTCGACCCTATAAGAATGTAATGAATAAATTTGATCTTTAATTTAAAGTATTTACACTAGTAGATACCACAAAAACTTATTTTATACTTAATAGAAGTATAATATTAACTTTAAGTGTTTGTTTAATCTATTGTTTTGACGCAATATGCATTCTACGAAACTTTTTTCAACGATCCAACCATCAAACTTATTTGTACACATTCCGAGATCGCATACATAAAAAATCGTAAAAAAACAAACATTCAGAGATTACGTAACGGAACAAAAGTTTTCGACGGTTATAAACGAAAAATCACAATTTAACGGTTATTTTAGCTCCGATTTTGATGATTTTTTATAGATACACTCCTCGACCCTATAAGAATGTAATGAATAAATTTGATCTTTAATTTAAAGTATTTACACTAGTAGATACCACAAAATCTTTTTTTATACTTAATAGAAGTATAATATTAACTCTAAGTGTTTGTTTAATCGACTATTTTGACGCAATATGCATTCTACGAAACTTTTTTCAACGATCCAACCGTCAAACTTATTTGTACACATTCCGAGATCGCATACATAAAAAATTGTAAAAAACAAACATTCAGAGATTACGTAACGGAACAAAAGTTTTCGACGGTTATAAACGAAAAATCACAATTTAACGATTATTTTAGCTCCGATTTTGATGATTTTTTACAGATACACTCCTCGACCCTATAAGAATGTAATGAATAAATTTGATCTGTAATTTAAAGTATTTACACTAGTAGATACCACAAAAACTTATTTTATACTTAATAGAAGTATAATATTAACTCTAAGTGTTTGTTTAATCTACTGTTTTGACGCAATATGCATTCTACGAAACTTTTTTCAACGATCCAACCGTCAAAATTATTTGTACACATTCTGAGATCGCATACATAAAAAATCGTAAAAAACAAACATTCAGAGATTACGTAACGGAACAAAAGTTTTCGACGGTTATAAACGAAAAATCATAATTTAACGGTTATTTTAGCTCCGATTTTGATGATTTTTTTATAGATACACTCCTCGACCCTATAAGAATGTAATGAATAAATTTGATCTTTAATTTAAAGTATTTACACTAATGGATACCACAAAATCTTTTTTTATACTTAATAGAAGTATAATATTAACTTTAAGTGTTTGTTTAATCTACTATTTTGACGCATTCTACGAAACTTTTTTTAACGATCCAACCGTCAAACTTATTTGTACACATTCCAAGATTTCATACATAAAAAATCGTAAAAAACAAACATTCAGAGATTACGTAACGGAACAAAAGTTATCAACGGTTATAAACAAAAAATCACAATTTAACGGTTATTTTAGCTCCGATTTTGATGATTTTTTACAGATACACTCCTCGACCCTATATGAATGTAATGAATAAATTTGATCTTTAATTTAAAGTATTTACACTAGTGGATACCACAAAAACTTATTTTATACTTAATAGAAGTACAATATTAACTCTTAAGTGTTTGTTTAATCTACCGTTTTGACGCAAAATGCATTCTACAAAACTTTTTTCAACAATCCAACCGTCAAAATTATTTGTACACATTCCGAGATTGCATACATAAAAAATAAAGATTCAGAGATTACGTAACGAAACAAAAGTTTTCGACGGTTATAAATGAAAAATCACAATTTAACGGTTATTTTAGCTCCGATTTTGATGATTTTTTACATATACACTCCTCGACCCTATAAGAATGTAGTGAATAAATTTGATCTTTAATTTAAAGTATTTACACTAGTGGATACCACAAAAACTTATTTTATACTTGATAGAAGTATAATATTAATTCTAAGTGTTTGTTTAATCTACTGTTTTGACGCAATATGCATTCTACGAAACTTTTTTCAACGATCCAACCGTCAAACTTATTTGTACACATTCCGAGATCGCATACGTAAAAAATTGTAAAAAACAAACATTCAGAGATTACGTAACGGAACAAAAGTTTTCGACGGTTATAAACGAAAAATCACAATTTAACGGTTATTTTAGCTCCGATTTTGATGAATTTTTACATATACACTCCTCGACCCTATAAGAATGTAATGAATAAATTTGATCTTTAATTTAAAGTATTTACACTAGTGGATACCACAAAATCTTTTTTTATACTTAATAGAAGTATAATATTAACTTTAAGTGTTTGTTTAATCTACTATTTTGACGCAATATGCATTCTACGAAACGTTTTTTAATGATCCAACCGTCAAACTTATTTGTACGTATTCCAAGATTGCATACGTAAAAAATCGTAAAAAACAAACATTCAGAGATTACGTAACGGAACAAAAGTTATCAACAGTTATAAACGAAAAATCACAATTTAACGGTTATTTTAGCTCCGATTTTGATGATTCTTTACAGATACCTTCCTCGACCCTATAAGAATGTAATAAATAAATTTGATCTTTAATTTAAAGTATTTACACTAGTGGATACCACAAAAACTTATTTTATACTTAATAGAAGTATAATATTAACTCTAAGTGTTTGTTTAATCTACCGTTTTGATGCAATATGCATTATACGAAACTTTTTTCAATGATCCAACCGTCAAACTTATTTGTACACATTCCGAGATTGCAAACGTAAAAAATTGTAAAAAACAAACATTCAGAGATTACGTAACGGAACAAAAGTTTTCGACGGTTATAAACGAAAAATCACAATTTAACGGTTATTTTAGCTCCGATTTTGATGATTTTGTACATATACACTCCTTGACCCTATAAGAATGTAATGAATAAATTTGATCTTTAATTTAAAGTATTTACATTTTTTATATATGAGTGATTGTATATATATTTTTTTACATTTTTTACACTTCTACAATAATTATTATTAATTTTATTAATTTTGCCCGCAAATAAAAAACATTATTCATGAGGGTTTGAAGGATTTTAAAAATCTAAACAATAATATAAGTGTAACAATTATCTATTCGTGAAGGAATAATGATAAATCATGAGTGTTTATATATTCTTTCACATTTTTCATACTTGTATGTATGTCTTATTAGTTCTTGCATATACAAATACTATACTAGTATATTTTAATTTTGGACAAGAATATGTTATGTAAAATTTATCCTAGTAATGATAATAAGGAACTCTCATAATAAAAATAAATAATGACTAAAACTTTTTTTTATTTTTTTATAATTTATATAGAATAATAATACAAAACTATATATTTAATATAGAATATATTGTATATATTAATATGACTATTGTATTTTATAATAAATCTTTTAGTAATTAAACTTTAAAATTATTAAAATAATTTTTTTCTTAACAGGTCGAAACGGGTTACCCACGTGTTACCCGCGTGTATACCTATTAACGGGTTCTTAACGGGTCACCCGATAGTGACCCGATAAGTTATCGTGTTGACCCGAAACCCGTTATTTTCGTGTCGTATCACCGTGTCGTGTCAAAAACTGCCAGGTCTAATAACGGTTAAGCAATGGAGAGGAGATCGATGCGAATGCCAGGTGCCCACAATAGAATCTGACAATGCATCATTCTACCCTTAGATCCTTTCTCCGAAACCCCTATTTTCTCCTCAATCTCTTCCCCGAAATTCAAACCCACCAAATCCCTAGCTTTCCACTGCTGAACTTTCACCGTCTCGTCTCGATTTTTCCATCGTTGCAATTAGTAGTTTCTGTTGTTTTTTGAGATGGAGATTGAGCAAAAGCAAGAGGAGGTCATTGATCACTTCGTGAAGCAAGCCTCATCACTCGATGGCTCGGCTCTCGGCTCCCTCGTCGCAGAAGTCACCTCCCACCCTGCCCTTTTTGCCTTTTCGGAAATTATCGCTGTCCCTAATGTTCTTCAGGTTCCCATGTTTCTATTTATTTGTTGTGGAATTTCAGTTTTCTGTGTATATTTTGGTCGTGTAGTTTCTGGGTTTGAGCAAAGGATGTATAATCAGAATTTTGTTGCAGCCAAAGAGAGAATAAAATTATTGATTGTTACTGGATTTTGTTTCATACGCATATGTTTTTTGACTGTGGAATATGTGCAGCTTGAAGGAACTGAAAATTCTGTGTACCTCGATGTGCTTCGATTGTTTGCACATGGCACATGGAGTGATTACAAGAGTAAGCACGCAAAAATCGCTTCATCTTTTGGTTGATTTTCTAATGGGTTTATTATTCTCTAGCTGTTGGTTTGATTGCTTTGGTCATCTTGCACCAAATCGATTAATGCTTGTTTTCCGCTTCCATATCTGTGATGAAGAATTCGAACAATAACGCCCTAAAATTTAAATATCAACAAACCCTGTGCAACATGAAAACAAAACTCAGAAGGAGAAAAACCCAAAATTTGAGCCACCATTGGAACGTCTGTTGGTTCATTGTATAAAACATTGTGCGCAGCCTCATTCTCAAGAACATGTGGCAGGGTTTTGGGTGCCAATGCAGTTGGTGCTTTTGTCATATTAATGTATACTTCTATCAAGCTCTGCTGCAGATTCATCAGTTCATCATTTATTTTTGTTTCTTACTGTTGCTTTGGAGATGTCAAAGAAGATACTTTCTTATACTTATTCACTGATAAGATGAATAAATGGAGGCAGCAACATATTTTCGTTAGAAGAAGTGTAAACTGGCACATTTGTTTTAAAGCAACTGCCGTATCTTTTATTAAATTCTACTACCATGTCTTTTATTATTCCCTCCATAACATTTAAGCTTTTCCTTACTTCAATAATTTTTGAAATTCAGGAGATATTGTCAACTCCCAGGAGAACTACTTCCCATAAAGTTTCTGAGTATATTTTCTATGAAAAAAGAAATTAAGCGTCTCTTTGGCATTGTTATGGAATTTAAGAAACTGAAATGTATTGTAGGTGATGCCAGCCGTCTTCCACATTTGGTCCCTGATCAAGTCTTAAAGCTGAAACAGGTTACTGTTCTTACACTGGCTGAGACAAACAAGGTATGTTTCCTTAAATGCATAATCCTTTGAAAAGTTGTTGGTGATATACATCTCTGATTGCGTAGTAATGGTTATGGCTGTACGGTTTTCCAATGTGAATATATGGAGCTTGTCACCTTTGGTACTTGATGTCCTCCATGCTTCAGAAAATATGTCATCAAAAATGAAAGGAGAGGAAAAATTATCATCACTTTTAGACAAGTCTTATGGACAGATATTTGTTTTAGTTGCACTTGGAGGAAAGACTGCAGTTACCAATTGAATTCTGAAATTAATAGGTGATGGTGCCTTTTACTGCAAACAATGACATGAAAAAGTTATATGCAATGCCAGAAGCTTATTAGTTCCAATCAAAATTCAGGAACAATAGTGGACTTACAGGTCTTAGTATCTGATGCCTTTGATTGAACATATCATGAGATTGTTGTGCTAAAAGACCATGGAGAGAGTCTTCTAGAACCTTTTTAAGTATTTGTAAAGTAGTGATTCATCATATCATGATATTAGGTGTCTAGGTCACTATTGTGTTGATATCCGGTTTTTATATACACAGATGTCCCATATTGTGTTGTGCATTCAGTTTTCTCTTATATTCTTGAATTATTTTCCAGGTACTACCGTATCATCCACTTATGCAGGAGTTAAATGTTATCAATGTACGAGAGCTCGAGGATTTTCTCATTAATGAGTGCATGTATGCGGTAATAATTCTTTCATCCGTCTACCTCTATTTTTTCCCAGTTACATTGAAATATGCATCTTTTACTGGACAAAAAGGTTTCTTTAGTGAAGGGGAATGAATAATCATAACTTTAACGAATTGTTTTTCAAATACAGTACAAATAAACACTCTTCTCCCGTCCATCTGTCCGCCAATTTGACTCAATGTGCATGGGCAGCAGGACTCTGCTATGGTTCTTGCCCGTGTAAGAATTTATTTTTGAATACCGGACAGTACCTGAAAATTGTTACTGTTAGTTTGGTCTATGAAGCACAGATATTCCAAATATTGCAGGTGTGGAGTATCCTATGAGGATATGGCCCTGATGCCCGCCCCCCCCGATATGTTAGAACCTAGAACCTAGCAAAGAATCACAGTAAAGCTAAGTTCGAAAGCTTGCATGAAAACCAGGGAGAATTCTTATTAATTAAAAGCATCAACACCGGCCATTAAATAGCCTTACAACTGATCAGAAAGTAAATGAAACTGCCCACGATTTTACAGGACCTACAATCGTGGTAACGACTACTTGGAAAACAAACATGCAGCGTGTCCCTTAAGACTAGGACTTTATTAGACTCCTACGTGGTTAGAAACCCTAACAACTAGGAACCCTAGCAACAAGACTTATCTGCTAACGGCTAGGATCCCAACAACTTTAACACGATAACACCCCAACAGTTATTCCAAATATTGCAGGTGTGGAGTATCCTATGAGGATATGGCCCTGATGCCCCCCACCGATAACACCCCAACAGTTATCGGATACTGATTTGCAGTATTCATTGACATTTTGTAAGTTTTGACTTTTGGATATAGTGCAACATGCGTTGTGTACATACGCATCCAGATGCCCTTGGCATTTTTTGTGTGAATCTTTTCCTTAAAAATGGGGGTCGTCCATTGGTACTTTTAAATTACAACTCACTTCTGACTCTCTTATGTAGATTACTTATGCACATATACGTGTAATGTGATATATACTATTTTATTATTCCATCCTTGTTATATAGTAATTTATCCTGTATTTGTATCTGTGTAACATAGTTAAGTGGATAGAGAAAACATGAAGGAGATGTCTGATTGTAACTTTATATGTTTTCTCTTAGGGCATAATAAGAGGAAAGCTGGACCAGTTGCGAAAATGCTTTGAGGTTTGTGTTTATTACTGCTGCCTTTGCTTCAAATTATTTTTAATTTTAGTGTTGTTTTACTTGTTTTCGCTTGCGTTGGTCTTTGTTTATTTCCTTATAAGAAATGTCGAATCAATTATTTCTTGTAAAATGCAGGTCCAGTTTGCTGCAGGGAGAGATCCGAGACCTGGACAACTTGGGAGTACGATTCAAACACTGTCAAACTGGTAACGTCTCTGATTTTGATGCAGTTTCTCTGTTGGGTTGTATGTTCAGTATGCATATATGGAACTTCTTATTTAGAATTTGGTCCTAAATATGTGCATTATGATCTGAAAACATTCATGTCTGACCTTGATTGCATAAAAGTTTCCCTGACTCTTAGTTGTGTGCAATCAAATGCTATGGAGCATCTGTTACCAATTTAATGAAATTGTTTCAGGTAGAGTTTATTAACTACTACCACATTAAAAAAAGCGGTTCCATGTTTATTGTAGTAATGATTTCTCAAGTTTCTTTTTGAGATATAAATCTGATGGTGTTGCCTAAATTTTGTGTGAATGAAAACGTAGGTTGGATACCTCAAGCAATCTTCTTATCTCAATTCAAGAAAAGATGAAGTGAGCTGATACTATGACTGAAGTGGCCAAGGAACACAAGAAAGAAGTTGGAAATAGGGTGGAAGAAGTAAAGAAGTCGATTTCCATCAAGGTCAGTTTAATCCTGTTGTATTTTTCGTATTGCTTCTGCAAGTAATCCTTCCTAATAAAGTGAACAGGATCCATTTTGATGATTTGAACATATGGCATGGGATGGTAAAACACGATATTATGATTTTATTTTCGTTGATGTATTTCTCTGCCACAAATGTGCACATCAGCGCCTTTTTGATGAGCTATTCTGAAGCTATACATAATCATAGATGAACGAGTTCTTTAGTCCCACTCCACACACGAAACACATAATTTTTTATTAATCTTTTGTTTAGTTATTGGGATATGTTGGTCGATGTGTCTTTACTTACATTGTGGCAGAAGTTCCCCACTGTAAGCAGGCCGACGTTGACTTCCAGGGGCATGAGGAGATCTACTCCGAACCTGGAGGAGTGATGGACTATGAGGAAGACCGTAGTCGACCAAAGAGGTAATATAACCACCTCATTTTCTTAGTTATGATTTTTATTTGCAAATACATGGCTGCCGAAACTATTATCGGTGATATTGGTACCTTTGGTTCGAGTGATCAATATGATTTCCCTTCGTTCCACTGTTTGACTTGGAATTGCAGGAGACGGCATCCTATATATAAGAGTTGAGAGTTGGAGACGACGATTATTTAGGCAAGTTCAAGTTGCCTTCTTTCCCAGGTCTGTTGATATCTCCTTTTCGGAGACCACAATGTCTCTGGTAATAAACATTCTTATTTTTCGCTTTCTGCGCATAGTTCATTTTTAGTTTAGCTCGTCTTAAATCCCTTGCTATTCCAATGGAGTTGACATGAATGAATAATGAAACAACATTTGTTGGTGCGGCTATAACATGCTTTATGGATGGATATTCAGATACTAGGGCTCTACTTCTTTCTTTAATGTTATACGTAGTATTACGCTTGCTCTGTAGCACTCGAATGCAATCACTGAAACCGATTAAACGCCGTTAAAGCATACCTTGAGGAAATAATTTTTAAACACCCATTTTTTAAAGCATTTCCAACAATGCTAGCTATGGTTTTTAAATTTATAAATGCAATGCGGCGTTCAAAATTTATAAATTTTTTATCTGAGTAAAACATTCAAAGCAATCCAAATTACTTTGCTTTGCTAAAATTATGAAATTGAAAATAATTATTATAGATCGTAAGTGGCTTGTGGCTCACTTGGTTAAGAACATTCGTCCTTGCACTCGAGGTCTCGTATTTTAATCTTCTTCCCTATAATTTAAGTGAGTTTAGTGTACGTACACTACCCTATTGTTTGTCCCAAAAAAGTAAAGAACTATAATAGTTCACATGATTTTACTCCAACCTTGGTTGAGATTTTTCAGTACCTTGTGGATGGATATGGATTCGTATGTTTTGTGTATTTTAGAAGGGTGGATGGATATGGATTCGTAAGAAAATTGTTCGTTATTTTAGGGAGTGTTACATTTACGTCATCATTTTGAATTTTACGCTAGGCACACAAATCATTTTTCTTTTCGTGTTTTTGTAATAGGCTCACAAATCATTTAACAGAAAGAATAGAAACTAAATAACTAAAAAAACATAGATAAACAATCAAAAATAAAACTTTCGTAACAAAAACATTCAGTTAAACCTCCATAAATTAGTAATCTTGGGATCAAAGAAAATCTATTACTTTAGCAAATGTTAAATAATTGACAAATTAAAAAAATTATTAATTTATCAATCATATAATATTCCTCCTTATTTACTCAAATATTGTACATTCTATTTAGTTTCTCGATTTACGAATTAACAATTCTATACATTTGTTTAACAAAGTACAATTCATGAGTTTTCTTATTTCTCCCATAAGTCATAGGTGTAAAGAAATCAAGAAATCATTAATTTATATATTACGTGGGTCTTATATAAAATTTTCATTATATATTCTCTTTAATATTTAACGAATTATTAATTTAGCACATTATCTCCAAGTTTGGACCATCCAAAAATATTATTTAATCAGCCTTATTGTTTTATCGGATATTTTAAATTATCGAGGTTCTAATGTACATGAAGCTCTATAGTCAAATATAAATTGTAAACCATATGTTTAGGCATTGCACTAAACTTCTTGTTCCTCGTAACGACTTTGTTCATTGCATCAAGGAATGAATTTAGCACTTGTCAGAATTTGGATTGATTACCTTAGTACATCTTGCCACCTTAAGCGGCTGTTCCTCCTCCGTCATCCGCTTATCGGAAACAAGATCCCACTGGCTTGGTGCAGCTAAACTAGTGTCACACTGGTTTGGGCTAGATCTGTCCCTCACATAACTTCCAGGGGTCTTGCTTGTTGGTTAAGGTTTGTTGCTTGGTGTGCTGCAATATGAGTTTGCTATTAGTTTAAATGGTGCCTTTGGGGGGCCTTTGTTAGACCTTGATGCTCACAATCAAAACTAATATGGATCTGAGCGTATCTTTGTATAACAGATTGTTCTTTTTTTTTTGTTATGAACTGGGTTGATTACTTGCACCACAATTTACTTAGACTTCTTGATTCTATTGGATTGTTACAGATGGGTTAAGTCTGTATAAAAAAAGCCTTTTAAACAAGAACTTTTACTCATAATATTTTATGTCCAGATAAAGGGAGTTCAGGACCCTTCCAACCATTTCTTTGATTACAGTTAACACTAAAGAAGCAAGGTTAATTAGTGTAGCCAAATTAATCATAGATGAAACTTTGAACGAAAAGCAGTTCAAAATGATTTAAGACACAATGGAAAATATATTAAACAACAAATATACTTTATGTAAGTACAAACGAAAGAGATTCGGGCAAGCTTATAACCTTGTCCGGCAAGGTTCATCTTCTTACAACCACTTCTCTTTGTGTTTTACAGGGGTTGTAATCTTTGGAGAATGAGATGTAAATCGGGTTTACTAAAGGGATTAGATACTACAATACTGGGAAAAAGTAGCAGAGCTTCTAAAACTTGACAAAAGATGCTTTCTATGGTGGATCTATGACTAAAAGAGTAGAGTTTGGACAAACTAAAGCTTTCTGGTTTCTTGCTTGTCTAAGAGCAAAGTTGGATGTCTTTTGATTGATTGGTTGAGTGTCACTATCCCTTGTGTTCCTTGCTGCTTTTATAGACTCTTTAGCTCTACTGTCCAAGCCTTACGTTTTGGTGACGGCCTTTGGAACATGGTGAGTCACCATTTATTTACCTATCCATCCCCTCGAAAAGTACTTTTTGCTAGGGGTGAGCTGTGCCCTTATGAGTGTCACTTCTCACATAGGCTTGTTGCCTATTCCTTGGCAAAAATGATTTTCAATTCTTCCTGGGCTGTCGATTTGTTCTCGCCTAATCCTCCCTTTGCTTTTTGTGTTCTTGGGCCTCCACTCTCACTAAGCCCAGCATTAAATGTCCACTCAAACAGTGCCCCTTTTAATTATTGTTAAGTATGCTAATCAAGACATTGATAATGATTAAAATTAATTGCTTGCCGAAACTGGGTATTATCACCACTTAATTACCCATTTCAAACAAATCTTTGCACTAACCCACGATTTCCAAAGTTACCTACTTGCCCGTTAAATAACTTCCATTTCACTTTTCTCGACCACCTCTTTCAGCAAACTTGACTCCCTGAGCTCCCAAATCTCATGCATTCTCAGCCTTCTCTTACCTCAATTTCCAGTCACTTTTTCACTCATTTCTCTTGAATTCAACAATGACTCCCAAATCGCGCCCTGCATGCGAGTTTGGAGAAGGGATTGTCACTCTGCACCGTCGGCCAACGACCTTCATTGCCCTTAAGTTGGCCTCAACCTGTCCATTTTCTTCGAGGAAGAAGGAGCTTCTCTCAACAACTCTTATATTCTGGAACACAGAGACTAATACCTTTAATTTCAGATTAGGCCCCCTGACTCCACCATTCTGGATATGGCTCAGGTCTTTGGTTTAAGGCCATCGGGCAAGTGTGTAGACATTACATATTATTGGTCTTCACCCTCATGCCCTTCTGTTGAAGGTTTAGAGGCTTCTCAGTCGATCACTAGCTTGGAGTATAACCTCACTACCTTCAAGAGCTATGCGACTTCTTTCGCAGACTTCATTCTTTTTGCCAAGAAGATGTTCAACCAGCCTTCTCCCACCTCTGATCCAGCTTAGAAGCACATGTACTTCCTCCTTTATTGGTTGAATAAACATGTGTTCCCAAACAAATCCAAATGAGTGAAGCTGGAATGGATACCTTTGGTGAAGGCGCCGCATTCCTTCGATAATGTTGCCATTAGTCATTTTCTGGCACATCTGTATCATCTTCTTTATGAGATGACAAGGGACCAGCCATTCAAGACTAATGTCAACGGAGCTACCTGGATGGTGAAACTCTCGCTTCAATGGTACTTCCCGGAGTTTCGGGCTGCCAACCTAGAGTTTCTAGAGGGAGTAGCTTTCGCTCGAATTCTGGCAGAGGCTCCCACCACCAATCACTCTACCTTTGCTTGCCTTTATTTCTTCAGAATTTGTAGGACTCGGACTGATCTGGAGTGAGGTGCTTCAGTACTCAAGATATACCCTTAGTTCTCGGACAACCTCTTCTAGGATTCATTTGGGAAGGATGCTAGCAGCTTCTGCAAGGAGAAATTTGTTAGCTTCATCCAGTAGAGGGATTTGACTTAGGGAGTACGGAGCGACCGAGTGGGATATGAAAGTAGGATGAAGGTTTACCACCCCAACTTCTGTGGTAGACAACTGAGGTTTAGACAAGCAATCCCAATCCCTTTCTTTGATTCCGTCCAGTGTGGAACTTCCTATCACCTTCATTGTCCTTCAGAGGTTATATTTTGGGCAAGTAGGCGTAGCTTAGAGGTAATGAGCAAGATAGCTCACAAGCTCGTGACCCTCAATTTTGAGTGCACGTCACTGTTCACCTCTTGGTGAGAGGCCAAGTGGTCAAGGAAGTATGATGAAGATGTCAGAGAAACCCATGATAGGATATTCGGGCAGGTTTTCTTCATGTCCATTCCCAAGAAAAAAGAATTGAGAGCGGGGTGGAGACTATCAATCAGAAAAACCAGCTTCTGCTGATAGATAACCTATATTGCAACCTTTTCCTTTGCTTCATATTTTCATAGCTCGTCATTGCTTAACTTTTTCTTCGATCTTGCAGCCCAAGGCAATCTTGATGAAGTGCATGTCAGGCTAGATGAAGAGGTTGCTGATGCCTTGGTTCTTCATGAGGCTGCTGTAGAGGCAGCTAGGCAAGAAACGGGCTCTAGCCATGTCCCTGAGGATGATGGGGTCATCTCTGAGATGTTCAGTGAATCAGAGACAAAAGATGGGCCCGAAGAAGAGACCAGGGCTCCTTGTTGGGCAAAATCTACTGTTGTAGAATCTTCTAACTCTGAACTCGAGGGAAAGCCCTGAGCTAGACTTGATCTCCCTGCTCCAAGAACCACTCCTACCAAGAAGAGAACCAGGTCTCAGACCTTGTCATGCCCCTGACCCGGGATCAATAGGAAAAAAAATTCTTGAACCTAAATCCGACGCGCGAGCTAAAAATAAAATTAAATAAAAGGAAAGTGAAACTGGTTGGAAAAATATGAAATTTCTCTTATAACAAGAAATCGATAATTCTTTACAAGATTAAAAATAAATAAATACAATTCTAGCCTCACATCTAATCCGGTCTCATCCCGTCTACCCTTTTTGACTGTTTAGTTCTTAAACCTGCATAACAATAGAGGGGTGAGCTTCAACAGATCAGTAGGGACATAACCTTACCACAGTAGTTTAACAATATTAAATTAAGTGTTGTAAAATCATGTAATCAAGTACCAAATCATTCTCGATAACAATGCATGAATGCAATGCAATACTCTTCATCTCTACCCGTTAATTCATATAATAAAACACGCGGACCTGCACGTCCCATACCATGCATTTTACCGCTGCAGTGGTGGTTCGAATGTTTTAATATACAAATTAACCTCCTGTAACTCAATCATCCCAATTTCCCCTTTTGTTAGTCATCTTGCCAAAACCCTTCGTCGCCAGTCCCGAATTACCCTTAAAGAATCTGTGCATTGTGGGTTCGCCTGAGACCTAGTACCTGCTAAGAGTTTGGCTCAACTACACAAAAGATATTTCCAACTACCCTCATTTCCAGAATTCCTTCTCAACACTGAGACTCCAACAACACGACCAATTATGAATGATTCACAAATACTTTCATTTATCATTCACATATACCACAGTATATTCTCAACCAATAACATTTGACCAATAATTCCATAACCAATAATAAGTAAACACCCAAGATAAACACTTATTCAATGAATATCAGATAACATTAATCAACTAATAAGATCGATAATGATAATATCACACTTCACGAAATTTAATAAAGCCAATCTTCGTAAAGGTCTGCCGTATTTCCCCTACCTGGATTCCAAAGCATTGCTCCGAGATATTAACACAAGAAACCACAACTGTGATAAGCTTCTATTCACAAGTATAAGAAAATCACTATATGCAAGACAAGAACTTTAATCCCAGTCAAAGCACTTGAGATTACTAACTTAACAACACCTATTTCAAATGCCCTTTTGGTTGATCTAAAATAATAACATGGTCATAACAGAACGTTTGAATGAGTACAACTTGCAGAAATACAAATATAAATATGCATGCTGTCTTTTTGGTGTATAAGCTGGGAACATAACTTTAGCCAATAATTAAATAAAGTCTTTCATATGATTAATGAATAAGTATATTAAACCACATATATAAGCAAATTACCAAATGCATGACATGAACTCTAATCCTAATTAATGTATTTAAGTTTATCGATTCCGCAATACTAATTCACAAGTTATTATATGTTGATCAACTTCAAACACATGCTTTACTTGATACAGTTGAAACTATACCTATGAATATATGCAGATAGTTCCATGCCGAGAAAGTTAGCTTGGTTTACTCAGGCTTGTGCAAAGTTATATGCATGAATACCAGCATATACATATATAGTTTCTCTCAAACCAATAAGAAAGATATATGTTCGAATTAATATGCTCAAGTCCTCTTTTATAAAACAACCTCTAATAAAGGGAAGAGATCATATTTAGCATGTGATAATTATGTATAGGTTCAGTCTTATCACTTTTGTGTAGGTAAGATGATCTCCAATTGTAAAGTCTAATAGCCAAACGTCTATGCAGATATACATACATATATAATACAACCAACATAGATGAAACACGACTAAGTTCTACAATATATAGAGCTATGGAAAGACTAAAGAAAATCTGAGAATCATTACCCATATTTATCCTGCTACAGATTTGACACCGCCGATTAAGAAGCACCTCAGCTTCTGGTTTCTTACTCCCTTCTCTTTCTCTCTCTCTCTCTCTATATATATAAATATATACACGCACAGCATATGTATGTGTATATACACACACACATATAAACACTATATGAGCTCCAGAGCATGCAGTGCATGCTAGCTTGTGTTCGAAAACAATGGAGTTGATCTCCAATTTATAGGTTACTAAACGGAAACTACAAAGCCCCTTATTGGTTGAAGTTGGCGGCTGACCACAGCTGTTAAGCTAGCTGTAGGCACTGAGGAGAAAGAAGATAGCAACTAATTCAGGTGAGTACACGTGGTCTTAAGTCATAGACCGCAAGAAGAGATGGCAATCTCATTCAAAATATTTGTGTTGCCTTCTAAGTGGCCAGGTGGGTCAGTCAAAACAAACTAATTATATATACATACATATAAATACATACGTACATGTACATATGTATTCACATTAAATACGGGATCTTACAATCTACCATCCTTTTCGAAATTTGTAAGACCTTACTCAATATATAATAGTAGTTGAAGAAAACTAAGAGAATATCCAGCCAGAGTGGTTGCATAGAGATTACCCTTCCGTTTTAAGTGGATTGCAATTCTCTATGTATTTTGCCCTCCAACTCTAGAAATTATTCCCTTTACATATCATTTTAAGCTTGAAAAAAAAAATTCACTGAATAATGAAAATAGCAATATACCAAAACATATATTTTCTTTTCTAGTAATAACACAAAGTAGCTTGACCTTCGAATAAAATCATAGGTCATATCTTTTTCTTTTTCGAAACGAGCAAATGAAAGTTTTGAAATGAAACACAATATCTGCATTTGGAACGAAATCGTTTTCTTCTGTACTAACAAAATTATCTTCAAAAACCAATTACTCTCACAATTATCACGAAACCAAAAGCTGAATCCCAAAGCTCAACTCACAATCCCAACACTAGTTGCCTCTAATATCAATCTAAGGAAAAACACTGGTACTTAACAAGCGGTTTAACCAAACCTCAACACCACTAATTGGATTTGAGTGAATCCATTTCCTTGATCTAAATGTAGTTTCCAAACGAAATAGTACTTCAAGTAGTATCCCTAAGGGCTCCCTAGTATAACAACATTAAGAAATGTGACCCATCACCCAGCTCCACTATTTAATTCTTTTATTCTCACCGCACGACATTCGTGACTTCGTTTTACTCATCATATAGCCCGAAGCTATATAGGAATGAGGATTAGTAGTCTTATCACACAACCGTAAGTCATGTAGGAAGGAAGTTCTTTGTCAAATTCATCACATAGCCCAAAGCTATGTAGGAATGAAATTTATCAAACTTATCACACAACCAATAATTGTGTAGGAATAAAGTTCAATAGATTCATCACACAACCAGAAGTTGTGTAGGAATGAAATATAATATACTCATCACACAATCCAAAATTGTGTAGGAATGAAATTTAAGTAGTTCATCATACAACCTCAGTTGTATAGGAATGAATCATCATGTATATGATACCAACTCGTGTAGGAATGAGAATGTCATTTAACCATTACCTTTCCGAGTAGGAGTGAGTCACACGTGAGTTTGTTTCCTCTCCGTAACATAATCGAACTAATAAATACTTCAGTAAATCGAAACCTTAATTTTAAACTCATGTCTAAGAAAGTCTCTTACATCAAAGTTCTAAGACATCCCCCATCTTATAAATTTCGGACGGTTCCCAACTAATTCTTTTCTAAAAGAGGTGTGGTGTTTGCAAAACTATGCAAACATAGAATTACTCCTCAGTCATCTAATGGACCCTAACAGAAACTTGTGCTCCAATCACCACCATAGAATTAATCCATGAAAATTCAATGAATAACATGGATCACATGTGAACTTGTTTTCTTCCCCAAAACTTTATCGAATAAATGACGACTTCGAGTAGTCCAAACTTTGATTTTGAACCTACGTTTAGGAGAGTCACTTGTATCTCAGACAACCTTTAACTCTCCATTCTAAGACAATCTTCAACCAAAAACTTCAAGATAGTCCATGAATAAAGGTTTCTCATAAGAGAGGTGATGTTTGCGAACCAAGCAAACAGATTAGTACGAGTATTCATACACTTTATCTCAAGAAATGGTTTAATTGGTAACCACCACCATAGGATTTATGAGATCATTGAACACCATGCACTACCTAAAGACTGATGATTGGTAATCTCGTACTCCAGCTAATTGGTTGAATCCCAACGAACTAACATGACGGAAACAATGGTAATCAACCAGTGAAATGAAGTACAGTACTCAATTCAAAAGTGATTTTGGTTAATCCAAAACAACATACTCATAACAAAAAGGACATTACTATAGAAATGCCTCTAATGAAACACATATGTATATATACGTAAATGCATATGTCTGTATATCCAACATATATAATCATTTCCAGCACTAAATACATGCTTTACTTCATATATAATTGAAACCATATATAGCAGAAAGGTATGTAGCTTGATAACTAACATGGAAAGTCACAAATCCATGGCAGATAAACTATTATATAAAATTAAAAACAACATGATGGATAGACATGAAAATAGCTATAGAAAATGTAAGGGAAAACTGGGGATATGTCATAAACTTATCAAGGTATTATGTCAAATAGATTTTCTTTTTAAAATGAGTCAGTTGATAGATCAATTGATATCACACAACCCTTTCAGCTTTCGTATGAAAACTGTCAACACAAATATGTAGTGCATAAAACCAAATGGATTACGATGTGGAAAGAAAATTTGTACAAATTAAGTTGTCAATCACAATACTGTATAACTTTAACAACATATTAAGAAAGTCATAGTATAGCCACTAACAAAATACAGGGAATATGAAAATAATTACCCAAGTTTTGTGAGCTACAGGTTTACGACATATGTATTCGTGATTGTTTCATGATTTAGACGCCATAGATTTCGATGAAACCTCTCTCTGTTTTTGAGTTTAGTATGCAGTTGAAATCCTGGTCTTTATTTATACTAGGGGGGAATGCGAGAGTGGAATGGATAGACTTACCAAAACAAAATAAGATCTTTCCTACAAAGAGCAACGTGTAAAGCCAAATCGCTTTGGGTTTAGTGGTGTGACACCTATTCCACCTTGTGGCAAACCCATTCCAGCTTCCAACTTGATTAGCACGAACTCAAGCTAACATATAGCTTACTCACTCATTTGAATGCAGTAGGGGTCAACTACATTAGTAGGTAGAATATCACGCATATTGCCAGCTTTTGCTTTTACAATCATCTCAACATTTCAATTCAATTCTAAACCAAAACCATGTCTATCACTCGGCGTTAGGAAAACTATAATATAGTTAGACACACTGGTAAAGAAAGCACTAACCAATTAAGGAATTTTTTTTTTTTTCATACGGGTTTTCCACTTCTACTGAATAGTCACAAGTAATATGTACCACATAAGCCGAATAAAATTTCAACATATCACAACAGTAAAGCAAACAATGACACTTTACTTCCAACTACGTTAAGACCTAACAACTCATATTACTACCCCCTAACTAGACCTACTAGTCTCTCAGTCAAATGAATTCAAGTCCAAACAAAAGACTTGACAAAACTAATACCACAAAACATAAATGCTCTAGCTCTTTTAGTTCAACTGACTATTTAATTGGTAACACAACTTTCCAAGGGTGTCTAATCCCTATGCTCTGATACCATTTTGTCACGCCCCGGACCCGAGATCAATAGGAAAAAAAATTCTTGAACCCAAATCCGACGCTCGAGCTAAAAATAAAATTAAATAAAAGGAAAGTGAAACTGGTTGGAAAAATATGAAATTTCTCTTATAACAAGAAATCGATAATTCTTTACAAGACTAAAAATAAATAAATACAATTCTAGCCTCACATCTAATCCGATCTCATCCCGTCTACCCTTTTTGACTGTTTAGTTCTTAAACCTGCATAACAATAGAGGGGTGAGCTTCAACAGCTCAGTAGGGACATAACCTTACCACAGTAGTTTAACAATATTAAATTAAGTGTTGTAAAATCATGTAATCAAGTACCAAATCATTCTCGATAACAATGCATGAATGCAATGCAATACTCTTCATCTCTACCCGTTAATTCATATAATAAAACACGCGGACCTGCACGTCCCATACCATGCATTTTACCGCTGCAGTGATGATTCGAATGTTTTAATATACAAATGAACCCCCTGTAACTCAATCATCCCAATTTCCCCTTTTGTTAGTCATCTTGCCAAAACCCTTCGTCGCCAGTCCCGAATTACCCTTAAAGAATATGTGCACTGTGGGTTCGCCTGAGACCTAGTACCTGCTAAAAGTTTGGCTCAACTACACAAAAGATATTTCCAACTACCCTCATTTCCAGAATTCCTTCTCAACACTGAGACTCCAACAACACGATCAATTATGAATGATTCACAAATACTTTCATTTATCATTCACATATACCATAGTATATTCTCAACCAATAACATTTGACCAATAATTCCATAACCAATAACAAGTAAACACCCAAGATAAACACTTATTCAATGAACATCAGATAACATTAATCAACCAATAAGATCGATAATGATAATATCACACTTCACGAAATTTAATAAAGCCAATCTTCGTAAAGGTCTGCCGTATTTCCCCTACCTGGATTTCAAAGCATTGCTCCGAGATTTTAACACAAGAAACCACAACTGTGATAAGCTCCTATTCACAAGTATAAGAAAATCACTATATGCAAGACAAGAACTTTAATCCCAGTCAAAGCACTTGAGATTGCTAACTTAACAACACCTATTTCAAATGCCCTTTTGGTTGATCTAAAATAATAACATGGTCATAACAGAACGTTTGAATGAGTACAACTTGCAGAACAAGGGACATGTGAAATACAAATATAAATATGCATGCTGTCTTTTTGGTGTATAAGCTGGGAACATAACTTTAGCCAATAATTAAATAAAGTCTTTCATACGATTAATGAATAAGTGTATTAAACCACATATATAAGCAAATTACCAAATGCATGACATGAACTCTAATCCTAATTAATGTATTTAAGTTTATCGATTCCGCAATACTAATTCACAAGTTATTATATGTTGATCAACTCCAAACACATGCTTTACTTGATACAGTTGAAACTATACCTATGAATATATGCAGATAGTTCCATGCCGAGAAAGCTAGCTTGGTTTACTCAGGCGTGTGCAAAGTTATATGCATGAATACCAGCATATACATATATAGTTTCTCTCAAACCAATAAGAAAGATATATGTTCGAATTAATATGCTCAAGTCCTCTTTTATAAAACAACCTCTAATAAAGGGAAGAGATAATATTTAGCATGTGATAATTATGTACAGGTTCAGTCCTATCACTTTTGTGTAGGTAAGATGATCTCCAATTGTAAAGTCTAATAGCCTGCAGATATACATACATATATAATACAACCAACATAGATGAAACACGATTGAGTTCTACAATATATAGAGCTATGGAAAGACTAAAGAAAATCTGAGAATCATTACCCACATTTATCCTGCTACAGATTTGACACCGCCGATTAAGAAGCACCTCAGCTTCTGGTTTCTTACTCCCTTCTCTTTCTCTCTCTCTCTCTATATATATAAATATATACACGCACAGCATATGTATGTGTATATACACACACACATATAAACACTATATGAGCTCCAGAGCATGCAGTGCATTCTAGCTTGTGTTCGAAAACAATGGAGTTGATCTCCAATTTATAGGTTACTAAACGGAAACTACAAAGCCCCTTATTGGTTGAAGTTGGCGGCTGACCACAGCTGTTAAGCTAGCTGTAGGCACTGAGGAGAAAGAAGATAGCAACTAATTCAGGTGAGTACACGTGGTCTTAAGTCATAGATCGCAAGAAGAGATGGCTATCTCATTCAAAATATTTGTGTTGGCTTCTAAGTGGCCAGGTGGGTCAGTCAAAACAAACTAATTATATATACATACATATAAATACATACGTACATGTACATATGTATTCACATTAAATATGGGATCTTACAAACCTCTTATGCTTCTAGATCTTTTTCTGCCCTCCAACCTGAAACGGGTAGGAAAAAACAGAAGTCTGCTAGTAAGTAATTCGAACTTGATTTTTCTTTATTTAGTTTCACCTCCTAAGTTTTGAGGTAATCCTATCATTTCTTGTAACTAGGACCTATTATCAGCAAGAAGCTTGATCATTCCCCTCAGAAGATGCAGGTAGGTGTAGAAGGGTAACAAAGTGACAAAGAGGTCATTGCCAAGATTCTGGAGGAGTTGAAGGTAAATTTTTTTGAACTTTGAGTATTATATGAAGTTCACCCCTCTTGTACTTAGCTAGTTTTTGTTGCTTTCCAAAACAGGCTTCAAAACCTGAATAGACTTCTTAAACCGAGCCTTTTTCACCTCCAGCCTGACCTGTGCATCATTATTCTCTTCGGGCTGAGCGTTCAGAGGTAAAATTCTTCTTCTCAAAACCTGTCAATCTTGTATTTCTAGGTTTTAGATGTTGAAGGATGCACCTCCCTGAAAGTGGAGGAACATGCACGAACGAATCTCTCCCTCAACATCTCATGAGATTAAATCCGGATTGCACCCAAAACCTGAAGTTCTTAATCCAGTATACTAGTTTGGATGACATATGGAATTGGAATGAGATTATCATGGATGATGTTTCAGTTATATGGTAGCTACAGACATAAGGGAAAAGTGACGATATCGAATTGCGTTCTGTTGATTACTAACAATGTAGAACTAATTGGTCAATTAGAAACGTCGAATGAGATGAATGAAATAGTGCGATAAAAAGCTACCTTATGGGATCATGATACGAAATATACATGGAAGTTTTTGAAGAACTTACATGTATTGATTCAAATAGTTCTAAACCACAGAACACCCTATGGGTTTAGATGAGGCTTTCACTTTACGGATGCAGAACAATTTGGGCAGATGTGGTATACCCGTCTTAATGAATATTTGATCAGCTAGGGATAATGTCATTGCGTGTACATAATCCAAAATTGTTAAAGTTGCAGAAAACTGACTTGCACCTAAAGTCGGACTTTGAGATGAATAATCTTGGGAAAACTCTACACTACCTTGACCAAAAGTTTCGAGTATAGTTCTAATGATATTCTGGTCCACCAGTCGAACTAGACCCAAAGGTGTTACTTTCGAGACCTTTACGGAGGTTATGGAGCATAAGGTTCCATATCAGGACCTGCGACGCCATATTTGAGTGCAATTAGTGTTTATTATACTTAGCTCATAACACTAGATCAGACATCTCAAGTGCTAATAATCATTTGACATAAAGCAGCACTGCCTACACGCCATCACCAAATTGGTGTTATCGACATTTTTCCGTTAATATAGATTTGGGGATACTCTATTCCTATGCATCTCAGAATAAATCACACCTCATTGATCTTCGGAATGAGGCATACCTTGTGGGATTCACCGAGTCAGACTCTCTATCTGATCTGCAAAGGTACATTCCTAAATGTTTATGTCTTTACTGTTAAGGAACACTGCAAAATATTGGAGGTCAACCAGATAGACCTTAGTTTCAAAATCTTCGAGTCGTTCCAAGACTCACCGTATCTCACGTGAGATATGGTCGAGAACTCTTGTTGAGCATATTTAAAGTCACTACGATTGTCATCCATTGTTAAGTCTTAACAATGATCCATGAAGAGAACGCCATATGTATTGACCAGATCATAAGGCATCTTAAAAGTCAACACCAAGAATATTGTGTCTACATAAGCATAAGCATCAGAAGATTGAAGTCAAGTAATCCGACCTAGACAACCTTGTCAACCTCTATACGATGTCACTGATGTGATGAAAGTTAAGCACTCAAATTAAACCCTCTTGCTGTCAAATTGTAGTATAAATGAAAGTAGGGATCGTTCTAAACCGGGGATTAGGAGGGCTTGCTAAAAACTCTGTACTAACTCAAAAACATAAAAACAAAGTTAAAGACGTTTGAATAGACTCAAAAGACTCAAAACAAGTTCACTAGACTCAAAACAACTTAAAAACACTCAAAACTGCCTAAAAACACAAAATGGGCAGATTTTGACTCTAACACAACTTTGGAAGAATTTAGGGTTTTGACTTGACTCAAAACACTCTAAAACACAACCAAAATAGAAATTAAACACTTTGAAACAAGAAAGTAAAAGGGGGGGGGGGGGGGTTTGGTTTTTATGAATTCGAAACAAACAAACAACTTATAAAATTAGACAGATTGTAAAACGAATTTAAGAAATGAGATGATGGATGGATTAGTTAGAGGTCCGTTCTTCACACATGACACACTTGTATATGAATCGATTTCCAATTGCTTTTCAATTAACTATGATGCTCAACACCCCAAATTAACCGTGATGCACAAATTAACCCTCAGATTTTCCTTTACTCATTGAGTTGGATGAATGCATGCAACAACCCAAATCATTCCCTAAAAGTCCCCTATATGAATGCATAATAAAGATACAATCAGAGATCATTACGTTCAATGAAAATCATAAGTGTTGACGAGGCAATTATAACTATGAATGCATGATACATTTGCCAAGAATTCAATTAACGCGATTGTGATAAACAACCTTCACCACTCATGAATATAAACTTGTAACAATTAGGTGAAACTCATTTATATTCTAGCATCTAATTCATGCATGAAAACTAAGTATGCATCCTTAATAAACATACAAGAATTAGTTATGAATAAAATAGATAATTGAATTGCAATCACAACTTATCAAATCACAATTGGAGGAAATCAATTCATATCTCAAGCATGTTCATGGCTTCAAACTTCCCCCTAACTAAATAGGGGTTTAGCTACTCATAATTGCAACAAAATCAGAAAATAACAAAATAGACATTGAAAGCAAGAACGAAGTACACCTAAAACGCTCCAAAGTTCCAAGCTTGAAACGCCAAGGACCTTCGTTTCCACCACCTTGTTGCAGCTCAAGTGTCTAGGATGTGTATGGATATATAGAAAGGTTAGGAATGTATTTAGGATTGGTGAATGTCTCGGCCAAGGGAAGAAAAATGTATTTGTGTTTGTGAAATGTGGGATTTATGAATGTATGGATGGAATGGTGTTCACGACATGGAAATGGAAGTGTATGGAGATGTGTTTGAATGTATGGATGAAATGGAATGGAGCTCACGGTATGGAAATGGAAGTGTATGGAGATGTAGCAATTGTGGATCAAGATGGTACTTAGGAAGGGGAATGGTGGATGTATTTATAGGCTAAGGAGAGGACCACTTCAATTCCTTGCATGTGCAGTTTGTATGGGTGTGTGATGTCCATGTTTCCCTTTACATTTGCACACACATGACCTCCATCATTTCACCCACAAATCAACTCATTTTCTACCCATGTGTGTGTCTTTCCTTTGCCCATGTGTGTGTATTTTTCCTTTGCTTTTGCACACACATATTCTTCATTATTTCAGCCAACAATCCACCCATTTTCTGCCCATGTCAAACTGTCCATGTCGTGCCTTTCTCTTTGTGTGTGTGTTGTCCATGTTTCTTCCATGTGCCTTGTTCATCTTCTAGCTGTGCATTTCCACTTGCTCCAAAGCCAAATGAGTGCAATTATAACCCCATTTGCTGCTGAGTGTTGATGACAAAGCAAAACACAAAACAAGTGCCTTTACTTTCTCACTTTATTAGCCAAATCTGCTTAGCCCTTTTTTGAACCTTTCAATGTTACAATGCCCATAACTTCTTCTAGAAAAATGATATTAACAATCCGTAAATTGCTCCAGAAAATAGACATCCATAGCTTTCCAAGAATATAAGGGTCATTCTCTCATTCATTCTGAGCTGTTCGTAACATGCTTCCAAAGTCAGCTAATCTGCACAGGCAGTTTTGATGAATTTGTTACTTAATAACTCACTTGTGCTACTTTTCTTTTCTTTGCTTGATAAATCACACAAAACACAAAAACATAGTAAATAGCTCAAAAATATAAGGAACTAACTAAGAAAAGACAAGTGAATTTTATGTAAAATATATATAAATATGAGCTTATCAGTCACCGCTGAAGTCTACGTTCCAGAAGCTTGTTCGAGGAATTGGATGCGTAACTTTCTCATTCGCGATGCTTGTAGAAGTTTTGTCAAACTTATGGGGAGTATTCAGAAGTATACTTACTTGACCTTGATGTACTCTTTTTTCCTACGTTTAGAAGCATTTTTGCCACTAGATTTTTTTATCTGACTAGGTTTTGATCAAGCACTCATCCTGGGTTTGTCATACCCTTGTGTACGTTCTACTTGTGTCCTGAACACGTATAATTTTTACTTAATGCAACTTCTCACTTTTCTCCTTTGACTACGAGTTTTTGTCCCACCTTGAGTTTTGCTATAGCGATGTTTTGTGAGTTCTACCACCTATGCACTCTTCCGTTTGTTTTGAGACTCACATTCGCTACTTGTGCCGACTAGATGAGATGACTTCATCAACTACTTCTATATTTTCCATGAACATCTAATGCGCCATCTAATTCAGTATTTGCACACACAAGGGAAGTGTTGTGACATACGTTCTAACACATGTCTGATTGTGTAAATCCTAAATAGAGATAAATTATGAATCATTTGAGATCTAAAAGATTTTTCCTAACAGAATTTGTATTACTTGGAGATCAAGTTTCTCTCCTCCTTATTAATATAAATAAAGGCACATGAACTAGGGAATAACACACAATTCCTCAAACCTATTCTCCACTATGTTTCTCTCTCCATGCCGCATCCCTCGGTTAAATATAGACCACAACACCAACAACATTTCAAAAAATAGTGATGGATTCTATATGACTATATAGTATTTCGTAGAGTTGAATCCAATGCACGTAAATTGATAAATCAAGTTGCAGCCTGAAAAATCCAATTCTCAATTTTGTGGGGCCAATGCCAAAGAGTTGGACTATTGGAGAGGATTTGGATCCCATCTTGATCCAAATTGTGAAATCCTATGGATTCTCACATCGTAATAACTTATCGTACATTGTGTGGTCATAAATTATTTTGAATTTTTTTATTTAAAAATTAAATACAAATAATATCTAATGAAAACTGGATGCACGATGTACAATAAATGATTAAGATGTGAGGATCATTAGGATCCCCACAAAGAGGATCATCCTCATCCTGTTGGAGAGACTCCATTGATAGAGAACTTTAACGAAAAACTTCAAGTACTGTTCACTTTAACGAAAAATCACATTTTTACACTAAAAAGTCAATCATGATACTATTCATTTTACCCTTTATTTTGTCCTTATCGTTAAAACTCAAAGTTTTCAAATTTTTTTCATTAATCTTCATTTTTTTAATATATGTCAATGGAAAACCGAATTGTTGATGATTCCATTTTTCAATATCTGTCAAGGAAATTTATTGCGAATAATATGTTGTTGCATGTCATTAATGAACAAGACTTCTTGACGTGACTTTGGAAGATAGGATAGTCAATTTGGAGATTTTAACACTTGGCCACAAATCTTGGAGCTCTCCAAATCAAGACTTCTTGGGACAAGGATTGTCTACCCTCCTTGTTCCTTTGCCTTTCTGTACCTTCCTGTTTTATGTGGTCACGGTTAAGCCACGTTAACATTTTATATTGTTTTTTTAAAGAGATAATAAGATAAAAATAAATAATAATATAACATGTTGACGTGACTTAACAGTGACCACACAAACAGGAGAGCATAGGAGGGCACGGAAATAAGGAGGGCAGACAATTCTTGTCCGACTTCTTAACGTGACTTTGGACGATAGGATAGTCAATTTGGAGATTTTAATACTTGACCACAAATCTTGGAGCTTTCCAAATCAAGACTTCTTGACGTGACTTTAGAAGACAGGATTGTCAATTTGGAGTTTTTAACACCTGGCCACATATCTAGCTCTTCAAACCATTGATCTTCATTTTTAATGGACTATACTGTATGTTTCAGAACATGATGCATACCATCAAAGATCAGATGGAACAATTCAACTTTATTTATTTATATATTTATATATGTACAATTGATATTAAGATGAATGGAATGAATGTTCTTAATTACTTGAGTTACAATCTGCAAATTAAATTTTCTTTGGACAAATGTTTACTTAGCTCAGAATACCTACAAAATGATAAAACCAAACACAATTAAATATTTGCAACTGCACTAGATCAACAATAGTATTTTAGGGGCAAGCATGAGAGCGACTATTATCCAACTATTATGTGAATGTTAAAGGTCAAAGTTTTTTATCTAAAAAAAATAAAAAATTGTTCTTTCTATGGAAGACTTAATCCATGACCAGACATTAAATCCTGTATTTGAATATTCGTCCGTGTAGAAGAGTCGTATCAAACAAATAAGACTATAGTGGATGGCGCTTCTCTCCTACTTGATGTTAACAAAAATATCTACACTTCCTAGAGACATATGTAGTTGGAGGAGGTTTCCCCATGGTTGGGGCCTCAACTCCAAGTCGAAGTATTGTCTCTTCCTTGCTTTCCCTTGAGTTAATGAGTTACCGAGATATTTCTTTTCTGATGAGAAAAGAACTTGCAGTTTGAAAAAATCAACATAGACCAAAACCAAAGCACAAGTTCCAGATAGACAACGATGATTCTCTCCTTGCAAGTTGCAAAAACAAGACAACGTTGATGGGTTGATATTTGGTTGCATTCATTATTTGTTCATTCTTGTCGGCTTTAAGAAAAGAAAGAGTACTACTCAGTCAATCTACACCCAAGGAGTTTGGCCTAGTGGTAAGCGGGGCTAGGTCTAGGACCACAGGGTGAGGTCAGGGTTTCGACCCCTCACACCTGTAAAGAAACTCAGTGGGGAGGGCCAAACCGCAAACCCCTTATAGAGACGGGGATAAGTTATAGGGTGCTGGAGCCAAAGGGCTCCCTATCCCGGGGTTGCTCCTTCACCTTCCTCTCCTTTTTTTTTTTTAAATAAAAAAAAGAAAAAAAAAAAAAAGTTCTACACTACTCTTAAATCCTTCTGTGCCACATGATCTTAGATTACTTTCGTATTATTTAGGAGGGTTTTCGATTGCTTTCATGTTTATTAAGAATTGGGTCTTTATAAATACATCATGTAACTTGGCTGGAGTAAAGTTTGGTATGATGTAGTCATTTTGCGTTGTGTAGCAATTTTGGCAAAGTTTTGTAATCGGTTTGTACTTCTTTTTCTCTTCCTTTCATTTATTTATTTTTCACACACTTTTCCAACCATTAATCTGGATCTTTAGGTCGAAGATCAGATGGTTGAGGTCAAGTCAAGTGAAGTAAGACAAGATATGAGTCACTTCGTATGAAGAAATATAAATAAAATAGAATGTTTCAAATTATGGAAAAGAAAAATTAAAATTGGAAAATATTGGATTCAATAAATATGGCGACAAAAAAGGCAGAAAGAAATATTATGGTGTCATAGCTAGGATTATAATATGTCGTTTTGAAGAGAATCGTGAGTAGAACAAGAGGAATGATATCATGAGCCCGTCATGTTTGAGAGGAATTAAGCTTCCAAAACTGAAAAATAA
This sequence comes from Malus domestica, assembly GCF_042453785.1. NCBI lineage: Eukaryota > Viridiplantae > Streptophyta > Magnoliopsida > Rosales > Rosaceae > Malus > Malus domestica. Next base: position 11,670,990 of record NC_091667.1, on the reverse strand, counting down.
AGTTTGTAATAAGTTTCGGACTTTTCAATTATCGTCTAATTAATGTTATTTACTTTTGTTTTAGTTCTCTAAGCCTTTTGAGTTGTCCAAAAGTGTTGTAAATGACTTATTTAAGTCATGGGTGTCATCCATCGTAATCATCAACTCATCAATTAATCAAATTATCCTTTAGAGTTTCTATCAAACTGGTGAGTTCTAAAAACTTTGGTTCTTCAAGGATTTATATTTTTAATCCTTCTACGCTAGTGTTGCATCATCAAGCCTTGTTTCTTGTATGGTGCTGCTCATTGTTCTAACTTCTGATTTCACGCCATTTCAAAAGTTGAAGACGACTTCAAAAGTTAACTCATGAATCAATTAGTCAAGAGCATCTCTTCTTACACATGCAGAAGAAATGCGATGCACTTGTCCCCGTTACACCCATCTCTATCAATTTTTAGAAATTATATTGAGGAATAATTTTATACTGATGCCAGTCTGTAAATGGTAATGCTAGATAGAATAAATATAGAGACTAAATTTGTAAACTGAATAGCGTGTCTCCAATAGGAATAAACACGTTTATCAACATTTAAGTAATACATCAATCATCAGCATAAATTAATCATCAGTTTCCATGTCCTTTAGTTTTTAAAACTTTGTCTACAAATTTAGCCTCCCTGGCATTACCCGTCTATAAATAGTTGTGTCACTTTGTACTTCCATATATAGCTAAGAGTGTAAAAATTCAAAAGATTATTGTTATGGAGTTACTTGATATCACTGCAAGAAAACAACTTTTTAGACGAAATCATTTTGTCAGGTTAAAGTAAGTTTTCAATGCTTAAGCTTTTACTCGAAGAAATTTAAAAATTTCAATTATGATACGCAAGTTGGGAGTTGTGGATCTTCACTCTCTAACTTGAGAGGGAGTGTTAGTTAATTAGGTTCATTGAACAATTAGGCTCATTAAATCTTCTACATGGGTTCATGACGTTTCTGCATTAGGCTCATTGTATAAAGTAGTAAATGTTGTGTATTTATAATTAATCCATATATTTTTATTTACCATGTGTGTATATATACATATATATATGTATATTGTACATTTGAGAATGAATGAAAAGTAAAATTGAGCCAAATACGTTTTTCTACAGTTTTCCTATGGTTGGAGAAATTTTTCATTATGACGGGAACACAAGTGGTACACCACGTATTTTAATAGAAATTGTGGGAAATTTTATTTTTTAAGTTATTAACTTTTTAACACACATATCCCATCATTTGTATGTAACACGTGATGTATCACCCCGTATACGGGTCACACTGAAAAATCCCTCCTATGGTTGGGGCCTCAACTTCAAGTCGAAGTATTTCTCCTCTTCCTTGCTTTCTCTTGAGTTAATGAGATATTCCTTTTTTGATGAGAAAAGGACTTGCAGTTTGAAAAATGCAACATAGACTAAATCCAACATGATAAATTTCGCTACACCCGCACTCTTGACTTAATACATCCCACTTGGCCAAAAATTTATCAACATAGACTAAATCCAACATGATAAATTTCGCTACACCCACTTCAAGTCCTAACTTCTTCATGATAGACTAAATCCCACTTGATGAATTTTTGTTCCAACATGATGATAAAATGAGATAGCAAGGCTCATGATGAAAAATGCAACATAGACTAAATCCAACATGCTTTCTCTTGAGTTAATGAGATATTCCTTTTTTGATGAGAAAAGGACTTGCAGTTTGAAAAATGCAACATAGACTAAATCCAACATGATACATTTCGCTACACTCACTTCAAGTCCTAACTTCTTCATGATAGACTAAATCCCACTTGATGAATTTTTGTTCCAACATGATGATAAAATGAGATAGCAAGGCTCATGATGAAAAATGCAACATAGACTAAATCCAACATGATTGCTTTCTCTTGAGTTAATGAGATATTCCTTTTTTGATGAGAAAAGGACTTGCAGTTTGAAAAATGCAACATAGACTAAATCCAACATGATAAATTTCGCTACACCCACTTCAAGTCCTAACTTCTTCATGATAGACTAAATCCCACTTGATAAATTTTTGTTCCAACATGATGATAAAATGAGATAGCAAGGCTCATGATGAAAAATGAAACATAGACTAAATCCAACATGATAAATTTCGCTACAACCGCACTCTTGACTTAAAGGGCTCATGATACTGTCCCACTTGATAAATTTTTGTTCCAACATGATAGTCCATTGTCCCCGCTTGGCCACCTGCTCAATCCGTCAGGTATGGAGTTTTAATACAAAATGCTTCGGTATTAGTTAGAGTAGGGTAATTCTATTTAAAGGGCTTGTTCTTAAGCTCTGTGGCCGATGTGGGACAGAGGAATTTTAACAGTTTGTGATTGGTTTGTATTTCTTTTTCTCATCAAGTCGACTTGTTTCTTGAATGGTGCTACTGATTTTTCTAACTTTTGATTTTTCTCATCAATTGGTCAAGGCATCATATCAACCTGCCCCCTCTACACCCGTCTCTATCACTAGACTTGGCATTCGTGTCATGTTTTCCGTGTTCGTGTCGTTTTCGTGTCATACCTGATATCTTAACGGGTCGTGTCGTGTAACACCCGTTAAAATAAACGGGTAAAATGACCCGACCCAAAATCGACCCGATAATATTAACAGGTAATATGACCCGACCCTACCCGTTAAGGAAAATATATTTTAAACTAATAAATAATCAAATGAAAAACATAATACTAAATAAGTATATACATTCCATATTATCATATTCAAAACATAAAAACACAATTTTTTTTAAGTATATTTTCGCTTACCTTAGTCTTTAATAGTTTTTTAATTAATGTAGAAGTGTAAAAAAATATAGAAAAAATATATATAAACACTCGTAATGACAAGCTTTATAACTTTCATGAAGAGCTTAACTTCGAAATTCGCCACTATAATCATATAATTCATAGATCAAAATTTAACCGTTGATTGTTGTTTACATTTATGCTTCATTGTTCTCATCAAATTTCGTTTTTTTTAGATTTTCTTTTTTGAAAACATGATCTATTAGAGGGTGCAGGTAGATGAACGGTTTGGATCGTTGATATTATATTTAGAGTTTTACGGTTATTGAAAATATTGCTTGATGTTTATAAAGTTTCTACAAATTATATCATATTGACTCATATTTCAGTTAACCGTAAATATCGAAACGTGATATCATCTTCTTACATCCGCCAGATAATCATGTTTTAAAAAAATAAAATTTTAAAAATGAAATTCAGTAAGAAGAATAAAGTGTAAATGATAATCGACGGTTAAATAAATTTAAGGTTTCACTACAACAAAATTATCTATTGTTGGCGGTTCAAAAACTTTTTTCAACGATCCAACCGTCAAACTTATTTGTACACATTCCAAGATTGCATACGTAAAAAATCCTAAAAAACAAACATTCAGAGATTACGTAACGGAACAAAAGTTTTCGACGGTTATAAACGAAAAATCACAATTTAACGGTTATTTTAGCTCCGATTTTGATGAATTTTTACAGATACACTCCTCGACCCTATAAGAATGTAATGAATAAATTTGATCTTTAATTTAAAGTATTTACAATAGTGGATACCACAAAAACTTATTTTATACTTAATAGAAGTATAATATTAAGTGTTTGTTTAATCTAACGTTTTAACACAATATGCATTCTACAAAATTTTTTCAACGATCCAACCGTCAAACTTATTTGTACACATTCCGAGATCGCATACGTAAAAAATCGTAAAAAACAAACATTCAGAGATTACGTAATGGAACAAAAGTTTTCGACGGTTATAAACGAAAAATCACAATTTAACGGTTATTTTATCTCCGATTTTGATACTTTTTTACAGATAGACTCCTCGACCTATAAGAATGTAATGAATAAATTTGATCTTTAATTTAAAGTATTTACACTAGTGGATACCACAAAAACTTATTTTATACTTAATAGAAGTATAATATTAACTCTAAGTGTTTGTTTAATTTACTGTTTTGACGCAATATGCATTCTACAAAACAAATTTCAACGATCCAACCGTCAAACTTATTTGTACACATTCCGAGATCGCATACGTAAAAAATCATAAAAAACAAACATTCAGAGATTACGTAACAGAACAAAAGTTTTCGACGGTTATAAATGAAAAATCACAATTTAACGGTTATTTTAGCTCCGATTTTGATGATTTTTTACAAATACACTCCTCGACCCTATAAGAATGTAATGAATAAATTTGATCTTTAATTTAAAGTATTTACACTAGTGGATACCACAAAAACTTATTTTATACTTAATAGAAGTATAATATTAACTCTAAGTGTTTGTTTAACCTACCGTTTTGACGCAATATGCATTCTACAAAACTTTTTTCAACGATCCAACCGTCAAACGTATTTGTACACATTCCGAGATCGCATACGTAAAAAATCATAAAAAACAAACATTCAGATATTACGTAACAAAACAAACGTTTTCGACAATTATAAATGAAAAATCACAATTTAACGGTTATTTTAGCTCCGATTTTGATGATTTTTTACAAATACACTCCTCGACCCTATAAGAATGTAATGAATAAATTTGATCTTTAATTTAAAGTATTTACACTAGTGGATACCACAAAAACTTATTTTATACTTAATAGAAGTATAATATTAACTCTAAGTGTTTGTTTAATCTACCGTTTTGACGCAATATGCATTCTACGAAACTTTTTTCAACGATCCAACCGTCAAACTTATTTGTCCACATTCCGAGATCGCATACGTAAAAAATTGTAAAAAACAAACATTCAGAGATTACATAATGGAACAAAAGTTTTCGACGGTTATAAACGAAAAATCACAATTTAACGGTTATTTTATCTCCGATTTTGATGATTTTTTACAGATACACTCTTCGACCCTATAAGAATGTAATGAATAAATTTGATCTTTAATTTAAAGTATTACACTAGTGGATACCACAAAAACTTATTTTATACTTAATAGAAGTATAATATTAACTCAAGTGTTTGTTTAATGTACTGTTTTGACGCAATATGCATTCTACAAAAAAAATTTCAATGATCCAACCGTCAAACTTATTTGTACACATTCCGAGATCGCATACGTAAAAAATCGTAAAAAACAAACATTCAGAGATTACGTAATGGAACAAAAGTTTTCGACGGTTATAAACGAAAAATCACAATTTAACGGTTATTTTATCTCCGATTTTGATACTTTTTTACAGATAGACTCCTCGACCTATAAGAATGTAATGAATAAATTTGATCTTTAATTTAAAGTATTTACACTAGTGGATACCACAAAAACTTATTTTATACTTAATAGTAGTATAATATTAACTCTAAGTGTTTGTTTAATCTACTGTTTTTACGCAATATGCATTCTACAAAACTTTTTTCAATGATCCAACCGTCAAACTTATTTGTACACATTCCGAGATCGCATACGTAAAAAATATTTAGAGATTACGTAATGGAACAAAAGTTTTCGACGATTATAAACGAAAAATCACAATTTAACGGTTATTTTAGCTCCGATTTTGATGATTTTATACAGATACACTCCTCGACCCTATAAGAATGTAATGAATAAATTTGATCTTTAATTTAAAGTATTTACACTAGTGGATACCACAAAAACTTATTTTATACTTAATAAAAGTATAATATTAACTCCAAGTGTTTGTTTAATCTATCGTTTTGACGCAATATGGATTCTACAAAAAACATTTCAACGATCCAACCGTCAAACTTATTTGTACACATTCCAAGATCGCATATGTAAAAAATCGTAAGAAACAAACATTCAGAGATTACGTAATGGAACAAAAGTTTTCGACGATTATAAACGAAAAATCACAATTTAACGGTTATTTTAGCTCTGATTTTGATGATTTTTTACAGATACACTCCTCGACCCTATAAGAATGTAATGAATAAATTTGATCTTTAATTTAAAGTATTTACACTAGTGGATACCACAAAAACTTATTTTATACTTAATAGAAGTATAATATTAACTATAAGTGTTTGTTTAATATACCGTTTTGACGCAATATGCATTATACGAAACTTTTTTCAACGATTCAACCGTCAAACTTATTTGTACACATTCCGAGATTGCAAACTTAAAAAATCGTAAAAAACAAACATTCAGAGATTACGTAATGGAACAAAAGTTTTCGACGGTTATAAACGAAAAATTACAATTTAACGGTTATTTTAGCTTCGATTTTGATGATTTTGTACATATACACTCTTCGACCCTATAAGAATGTAATGAATAAATTTGATCTTTAATTTAAAGCATTTACATTTTTTATATATAAGTGATTGTATATATATATTTTTACATTTTTTACACTTCTACAATAATTATTATTAATTTTATTAATTTTTCCCTCAAATAAAAAACATTATTCATGAGGGTTTGAAGGATTTTAAAAATCTAAACGATAATATAAGTGTAACAATTATCTATTCGTAGAGGAATAATGATAAATCACAAGTGTTTATATATTCTTTCACATTTTTCATACTTGTATGTATGTCTTCTTAGTTCTTGCATATACAAATACTATACTAGTATATTTTAATTTTGGACAAGAATATGTTATGTAAAATTTATCCTAGTAATGATAATAAGGAACTCTCATAATAAAAATAAATAATGACTAAAACTTTTTTATTTTATTTTATTTTATAATTTATATAGAACGATAATACAAAACTATATATTTAATATAGAATATATTGTATATATTAATATGACTATTGTATTTTATAATAAATCTTTTAGTAATTAAACTTTAAAATTATTAAAATAATTTTTTTCTTAACGGGTCGAAACGGGTTACCCACGTGTTACCCGCGTGTATACCTGTTAAGAACCCGTTATTAACGGGTTCTTAACGGGTCACCCGATAGTGACCCGATAAGTTATCGTGTTAATCCGAAACCCGTTATTTTCGTGTCGTTTTCGTGTCGTGTCACCGTGTCGTGTAAAAAACTGCCAAGTCTATCTATCACCTTTGATCGATGCCATGTGTGACTACTCCCAATGAAACCTAAAATAATAAAATACTAAAACCTAGTTTTTAAAACCGTGTGACTACTCCCTAAGGAAATCTAAAAATAATAAAATATTAAAACCTATAGACCACTTCCTAGCAAACCTAAGAAACCTGTTCAAAACTTTCACTAAAGTAAACAATTTATTTAATACTTTTTAACTCTTTCTTTTTCTAAAAGTAATTTTACTGTTAGAACTTTTACTTATTAAATGAGTTATAATAATTAAAAATAATAAAATAGTCTAAACTATTAGTATTTTAAGCCCAAACAAATAAAACTCTCCCTATGATATGCTAGAGCCCACCCTAACTCGTTACTACATCCGCCCTTGTACTTGATATCTCCATCATTCGCATGTCAGTCTATAGTAGTATCGACAGTAATTAAATGTTATTCGAAAAAAGAAAAAGGAAGAATAAATCTAAGAAACAACATTTTTCAACAATAAATTGTGAGTGGGTTTAAGGAATTGACGCGTGCTGTCATTTGAGTACTAAGTGGAAAGAGATCCTCTCCGGATCTCTTCTACCAAAGCCCACTGATTAAGTTATTTGGGTTTTTGAAATTTGATTCAACGGCTACAAATAGAAGTCACTTTTAAAAATTATAATAATGTGTGAGCTTTGGTGGAAGAGATCCGGAGAGGATCTCTTTCCCTACTCAGTCATTCTGCATATATGTATATATTTTTACTCAGTCATTTTGCATATATACATATATATATATATATATATATATTTAACAAACATTATTATCTACACTAAGAGATGGGGTAGAGTAAGTCTCACAATGGCCTAGCAATAATTTGGTTCAAATTCACCTTTGGCGAGAATCAAACCTAATACCTCTCACTTACAAGTGAAAATGAATACTATTAGACCGTAATATTATGTGGCGCATATATTATTCTTATAAATCCTTCTGTTTCACATGATCTTAAGATTAGTTCCCTATTATTCAGGATCGTTCGCGATTGCTTTCATGTTTGTTAAGAATTGTATCTTTATAAATACACCATGTAACTTGGCTGGAGTTAAGTTTGGTATGTACTCTTTTTGCCTTACGTAGCCATCTTGGCAAAGTTTGTGAATGGTTTGTATTTCTTTTTCTCATCAAGTCAAGACTTGTTTCTTGAATGATGCTGCTGATTTTCTAACTTTTGATTTTTCCCATCAATTAGTCAAGGCATCATATCAACTTGTCGCCCCTACACCCGTCTCTATCACTTTTCAGAAATTATACTGCGGAAGAATTTTATACTGATAGACACCAGTCTATAAATTGTTGTATATCACTGTGCACTTCCATCATACACAGCTAAGAGTGCAAAAAAAATTCAAAAGATTGTTGTTATGGGGTTACTTGATATCTCCATTATTCGCATGGTTTCAAAACTAGTACTAGTTTTGTTGCTGTTTCATCATGTGGTTATTGCTAACTCTTCCTACTCTTCGCAGAAGCAGTATCCATCTTGCCCTGATGAGGAGAAGTCCGCCCTGCTGCAATTCAGAGACAGCTTTACTATTGACAAATCTGCTTCTAGATCTCCCGATGCTTATCCAAAGGTTTCATCATGGAAACCAGCTGAAGGAGGAAATAGCACCTGCTGCTCATGGGAAGGTGTCAAGTGTGATGAGAAGACGGGTCATGTGATTGGCCTAGATCTTGGTAGCAGCTGTCTCCACGGCTCTATCAACAGCAACAGCAGCCTCTTCCGCCTTGTTCATCTTCAAAGGTTAAACCTCTCTGACAATAACTTCAATTACTCTCAAATTCCTACTAGCATTAGGAATTTTCCAAGCCTTACTCATCTTGACCTCTCTACCTCTGTCTTTTCTGGTAAAGTCCCTTCTGAACTTTCACTGTTATCCAAGTTGACATACCTAAATCTAGCTCTCAATCTCGATAGATTGTCAGAAGATAAGGATCATCAGTCGTCAGAAGAGGAGAATTATCCCTTGTTGAAACTTGAAGCATCAGATCTTGGAAGCCTAGTTCAAAACTTAACCAGTCTCGAAGTACTTTCTCTCAGTTTTGTAACTGTATCTTCGGCAATTCCTCATTCCATGGCTAATTTATCATCTTTGACAACCCTCTACCTCAGGGACTGTCACCTGTTTGGTGAATTTCCAGTGAGAATTTTCCAACTGCCAAACCTAGAATCTCTTAGTGTGAGATACAACCAAGATCTGACTGGATATTTTCCTGTATTTAATCAAAGCAGTCCTCTCATCTTACTGAAAGTCGGCTTGACTGGCTTTTTTGGAACAATACCCTCTTCAATTCAAAACCTTCATTCACTGCAAAACTTCGATGTGGCTCAATGCAATTTTTCGGAAGGGTTGGTTCCATCTTTTCTTGGGAATCTTAGGCAGCTCACTTATCTAGACATTTCAGCCAATAAATTTGGAGGTCTAATTCCGGATTCCTTGGCAAACCTTACCCAACTGGCTACTTTTAGGATTAGTACAAGTCGATTAACCGGTCCAATCCCATCTTGGCTAGGCAACTTTAGCAAACTAGAGTACCTAGATTTTGCTTTTAATAGATTAAATGGTTCAGTTCCTGCGTCATTTTCAAATCTCACAAACCTTCAGATCCTGTATCTACATTCGAATACTCTGAGTGGTACAGTAGAGTTTCAAATGTTTCAAAATCTACAATCTCTTTACGAACTCGAATTAAGCTGGAGCGGTTTAGAATTTGTCACTGAATCCAGAATTTTGAATTCAACAGTTAAACAGTTCACCGTTCTTGGATTGAATAATTGCAACATAGGAGAGTTTCCAGCCTTCTTACAATATCAGATGGGGTTGACGCGTTTGCAACTTGCTGGAAACAAAATCCGAGGCCAAGTACCAAAATGGATGTGGAATACAAGCTTAGAAACTTTGCTATTTTTAGACATTTCAAATAACATCATTTCAGACCAACCTCCACTTGTCCTTCCTTGGGTGAAATTGTTAGGTTTAAGGTTTTCGTCCAACATGTTTCATGGATCACTACCGATACCTCCACCAACCATGCGAGAATATGCAGCTGCAGACAACAACTTTACTGGAGAAATCTCACCGTTGCTTTGCAATATGAAAAATCTTCAATCCCTTGACTTGTCGAAAAATAACTTGGTTGGCATGCTTCCTCAGTGTCTGGGAAACTTTAGTGATCATCTGATTCTTCTACTTCTTGGAAACAACTCTTTTCACGGAATTATTCCTCAGACATACAACAAAGGAAGCAGTTTGAGAATGATTGATGTGAGTCATAACAAGTTGCAGGGGCAGTTGCCGAGGTCATTGGCCAATTGTGTGATGCTTGAGTATCTTGTTTTGTCAAACAATCATTTCAATGATGTTTTTCCCATTTGGTTGGGGACTCTTCTAGAGTTAAAACTTTTGGCAATGCGCCATAATGGATTCTACGGTGTGATTCGAAAATCTAGAAAGAATGTCGATTTCCCCAAGTTACGCATTCTTGATTTGTCTTACAATGATTTTACTGGTGCGGTTCCATCTATGTTTCCAGATATTACTGTAAACAAGTCAGCATATATGTATACACGCATAGATTATGATGTCAATGGATTCCCGGTTTGGAACAGTGTTGATTACCAACTCACAATAGCAACAAAAGGTTTGGAGCAATACTACCCAAAGATCCGAGAAGAATTTGCATCGTTTGATATCTCAAGCAACAAATTTGAAGGGAAAATTCCACAATTCATTGGGAATCTTAAAGAGCTTCGTTCGCTGAATCTATCCCACAACATTCTCACTGGTTCTATCCCATCATCCTTTGGAAACTTGATGAACCTTGAATCGTTAGACCTTTCACAAAACAAGCTCTCAGGACAGATCCCCCAACAACTGAGTCGACTTACTTTTCTTGCCAATTTCAATGTGTCTCACAACAATCTCACAGGTCCTATACCACAAGGAACCCAGCTTACTTCCTTGAATGTCACTTCATACGAGGGAAACCAAGGGTTGTGTGGAGATCCATTGCCAAAGAAATGTGGAAATCCTATGGCCCCTGAACTTCCACCTTCAACCGTCGACGAAGGTGATTCTAGCTCAGAAGGCATATTTGAATTTGATTGGAAAATTGTTTCGGCCGGATGTGGAAGTGGGTTGGTAGTGGGAGTAGTTCTTGCAGATGTTGTGATCACAAGGAGGCCCGACTTGTTTCTTAAGATTGTTGGAATGATCAGGCAAATGATAAGGAAAATTTAGAGTACTAGTGGGGGAAGTAGAAATTCAGTTTGTTACCGTTACGCATTTCTTGTTGTCATTTGTTTTCTCTTATGTGGTGTCTTTCCTTCTCTTCCTATATGTTTAGTTATAAGTTCTTATGTAAGTGTATGTCCGTCCTATTTTCTTGTACTTTCGGTTTCTTTTCTTTCTTCTTTCTTTATATTGAGGGGTAAGGTTTATGTCTCCCCCTAACTAGGTGTAATTTTTTTTTTATTCAATAAATTTTCCCTCGTACAGTCTTGGTTTCTTTAAAAAAAAAAGAAAAAGAAGATAGAATGTATTGGTGCTTTTTAGTTTTTAGTTGATTGTGTTGTTCAAGTTCAAGACTCTATCCTATATATCATATTGTTTTTAAGTTATATCAGTTTGCTTGTACCGTCGAGTTTCTTTAAAAATTAAATGGAGATAGAAATTAATGTAAATAAAGATAGTAGAGTGCTGCATGTTTTCATGGATTTGGATTTTCTGAAATTAGAATGAAAGTAGCTATGTACATTTGAAAGGATTCTTATTCATTCGATTAATTGGAGACAATCTTTTCAATCAAATGAAATCGAAACTTTCCTATGCCTTAGTAACTAAGAATACTTGTACAACAGTTACATATTTAAGAGTAATGAGTATAGCAAGAATTGTCTAAAATTCTAAAACCAGAGCTACGAAATTTGTACAACATTGTGTTCCAATCATCGGAGGGAATGAATTAGAATCGTGGATTACAAGGGAACTGGTTTTGTAGGAACAACTTGTAAACTGAATACATCAGTTGTGCAATAGGCAACAAATGCAAAAGGGCTGGTGGACTTGAAGTGCAGAAACAGAAAACATCAATGTCGTTAGCCCTAAAACTTGTGTTATATCATTGATGAAATAATAATGTTATCGTTAATATAAATATCTATCTTATAAACTCTTCTCAATAGTTTCCATGCTCATTGTGACTTAATTTTTCTTTTGTCGTGCAAGGACAATACACCTTTTATTCTTGCAGAAAACAATTTCATGTGAAGGATATTATAACTTTATAAGAGTACTTTTATGTACCATTTTTCAAAATTATTGACATATTTTAACAAGAAAATTAATGGGAAAAAACAAGTCATTGGTACATGTGAAGAGGTGAAGGTGGAAGTCCCACATTGGAGAATAACAAAAGGAGAAGGATTGTCTGCCCTCCTCTTTTCATACATTTTTCATACTCTTCTGTTTTGTGCGATCACGGTTAAGTCACATCAATATTTTATATTAATTTTTTTATAAAAATAATAAGACAAAAAGTAAATGTTGACGTGACTTAACCGTGACCGCACAAAAAAAGAGGGTATGGAAAGAGTATGGAGAGAGGAGGGCAGACAATCCATCCCCATAACAAAACCTTTCATATTATTGACATATTTTAACAAGAAAATTAATGGGTAATAACAAAACCTCAAACTCGGGGACTGTCACCTGTTTGGTGAATTTCCAGTGGGAATTTTCCAACTACCAAACCTAGAATCTCTTAGTGTGAGATACAACCAAGATCTGACTGGATATTTTCCTGAATTTAATCGAAGTAGTCCGCTCATGCTTCTGAAAGTTTCCTTTACCAGTTTTTTGGGGAACATACCCTCATCGTTTGGAAACCTTGATTCACTGGAAGAGTTGGATGTGGCTCAATGCAATTTTTCGGGAGGGTTGGTTCCATCTTCACTTGGGAATCTTAGGAAGCTCACTTATCTAGACATTTCAGCCAACAGATTTGGAGGTCCAATTCCTGATTCCTTGGCAAACCTTACCCAACTGGCTACTTTTAGGATTAGTACAAGTTTTTAAAATGGTCCAATCCCATCTTGGCTAGGCAACTTTAGCAAACTAGAGTACCTAGATTTTGCTTTTAATACATTAAATGGTTCAGTTCCTGCGTCATTTTCAAATCTCACAAACCTTCAGATCCTGTATCTACATTCGAATACTCTGACTGGTGCAGTAGAGTTTCAAATGTTTCAAAATCTACAATCTCTTTACCAACTCGAATTAAGCAGTAGCGGTTTAGAACTTGTCACTGAATCCAGAATTTTGAATTCAACAGTTAAACAGTTCACCGTTCTTGGATTGAATAATTGCAACATAGGTGAGTTTCCAGCCTTCTTACAATATCAGAAGGGGTTGACGCGTTTGCAACTTGCTGGAAACAAAATCCGAAGCCAAGTACCAAAATGGATGTGGAATACAAGCTTAGAAACTTTGCTATTGTTAGACATTTCTAATAACTTCATTTCAGACCAACTTCCACTTGTCCTTCCTTGGGTGAAACTGTTATCTATAAGGTTTTATTCCAACTTGTTTCATGGATCACTACCGATACCTCCACCAACCATGTGAGAATATGCAGCTGCAGACAACAACTTTACTGGAGAAATCTCACCGTTGCTTTGCAATATGAAAAATCTTCAGTCCCTTGACTTGTCGAAAAATAACTTGGGTGGCATGCTTCCACAGTGTCTCGGAAACTTTCGTGATCATCTGATCCTTCTACTTCTCGGAAACAACTCTTTTCACGGAATTATTCCTCAGACATACAACAAAGGAAGCAGTTTGAGAATGATTGATGTGAGTCATAACAAGTTGCAGGGGCAGTTGCCGAGGTCATTGGCCAATTGTGTGATGCTTGAGCATCTTGTTTTGTCAAACAATCGTTTCAATGATGTTTTTCCCATTTGGTTGGGGACTCTTCTAGAGTTAAAACTTTTGGCAATGCGCCATAATGGATTCTACGGTATGATTGGAAGATCTAGAAAGAATGTCGATTTCCCCAAGTTACGTATTCTTGATTTGGCTTACAATGATTTTACTGGTGCGGTTCCATCCATGTTTCCAGATATTACTGTAAACAAGTCAACATATATGAACACAGGCATAGCTTATGACGTCGATGGATTCCCGATTCTTAGCAGTGTTGCTTACCAACTCATGATGGGAACAAAAGGTTTGGAGCAATACTACCCAAAAATCCAAGAAGAATTTGCATCCTTCGATATCTCAAGCAACAAATTTGAAGGGAAAATTCCAGAATTCATTGGGGATATTAAGGATCTTCGTTCGTTGAATCTATCCCACAACATTCTCACTGGTTCTATCCCATCATCCCTTGGAAACTTGATGAAGCTTGAATCGTTGGACCTTTCACAAAACAAGGTCTCAGGACGTATCCCCCAACAGCTGATGCAACTTAATTTTCTTTCTAGTCACAGGAGCTATACCACAAAGAACCCAGCTTACTTCCTTGAATGTCACTTCATACGACGGAAACCCATGGTTGTGTGGAGATCCATTGCCAAAGAAATGTGGAAATCCTAAGGCCCCTGAACTTCCACCTTCAACCGTCGACGAAGGTGATTCTAGCTCAGAAGGCATATTTGAATTTGATTGGAAAATTGTTTCGGCCGGATGTGGAAGTGGGTTGGTAGTGGGAGTAGTTCTTGCGGATGTTGTGATCACAAGGAGGCCCGACTTGTTTCTTAAGATTGTTGGAATGATCAGGCAAATGATAAGGAAAATTTAGAGTACTAGTGGGGGAAGTAGAAATTCAGTTTGTTACCGTTACGCATTTCTTGTTGTCGTTTGTTTTCTCTGTTGTGGTTTCATTTCTTCACTTTCTATATGTTTAGTTATAAGTTTGTGTCAGGTTATGTAAGTGTATGTCCCTCCTATTTTCTTGTACTTTCGGTTTCTTTATTTTGAGGGGTAAGGTTTATGTCCTCCAAGACTAGGTGTAACTTTTTTTTTTATTCAATAAATTTTCCCTCGTACCGTCGAGGTTTCTTTAAAAAAAAAAAGATAGAATGTATTGGTGCTTTCTAGCTTTTAGTTGATTGTGTTGTTCAAGTTCAAGACTCAGCCCTATATATCATATTGTTTTTAAGTTATATCAGTTTGCTTGTACTGTCGAGCTTCTTTAACAACTAAATGGAGATAGAAAGTAATGCAAATAAAGGTAGTAGAGTGCTGCATGTTTTCATGGATTTGGATTTTCTGAAATTAGAATGAAAGCAGCTATGTTCATTTGAAAGGATTCTTATTCATTCGATTAATTGGAGACAATCTTTTCAATCAAATGAAATCGAAACTTTCCTATGCCTTAGTAACTAAGAATACTTATTTAAGAGTAATGTTTATAGCAAGAATTGTCTAAAATTCTAAAACCAGAGCTACGAAATTTGTACAACATTTTGTTCCAATCATCGGAGGGAATGAATGAGAATCGTTGATTACAAGGGAACTGGTTTTGTAGGAACAACTTGTAAACTGAATACATCAGTTGTGCAATAGGCAACAAATGCAAAAGGGCTGGTGGACTTGAAGCGCAGAAACAGAAAACATCAAAGTTGTTAGCCCTAAAACTTGTGTTACATCATTGATGAAATAATAATGTTATCATTAATATAAATATCTATCTTATATATTCTTCTCAATAATTTTCATGCTCATTGTGACTTTATTTCTCTTTTGTCGTGCAAAGGACAATACACCTTTTATTCTTGCAAAAAAACCTTTTCATGTGAAGGATATTATAACTTTATAAGAGTACTTTTATGTACCATTTTTCAAAATTATTCACATATTTTAACAAGAAAATTAATGGGGAAAAAACAAGTGATTGGTACATGTGAAGAGGTAAAGGCGAAAGTTCCACTTTGGCAAATAACAAAACCTTTCATATTAAGGAAACTAATAAAAATGGTTTAAAAATTTTGAGTTTTAACAAGAAGAACAAAATAAAGGGTAAAGTGAATAGTACCATATTTGACTTTTTAATGTAAAAATGTAGTTTTTCGTTAAAGTAAACAGTACCACAAATTTTTCATTAAAACTCCTTCCATATTATTGACATATTTTATCAAAAAAATTAATTGGAAATAACAAAACCATTTTGTGTTTTTGTGTGATGAATTCATATTTACAAATAGAGAAACAAAACTGTCAAAGCAGAAATGACAGATAAGGTTTCCAATTCAAATCCCTAATCGAAAAAAACACAGTTGTGACCCAAATTTTAATCAGCAGAAAGACCAACTATAGTTGTGGATCCAAATTTTAATCCAGCACAAAGACTAACCTTTTGGAATCGAGGAATCACGGTGGGCTGTCGAGACTCGAAACGGTGAGAGGAAGCTTGTGGGCCGCGAGGGTGAGTGCGAGGTGGGCGAGTGGTCGACGTCGAGGAAGGACTGCGTGAGGCTGAGATGAGGCACAAGTCAGGCTGAACAGCTGCTGAGTCGTGAGTGAGTCTTACAGACTCTGAAAGTGAGACAGCGCGGGGGAGAAAATACGAAGAATGAAAGGAATGAAGGGGAAGGCTGCCAAAACGAAGAAGGGAAGGAAGTAGGACGTCGCGCACAACTTAGGGGTAAAAGGGATGTTTTCTTCTCTGTGTTGGTCTCATTCTCCCGTTTTCTTTTTCTCATTGCTTCTGAAGAAACCAAATTGCAGATTACTTTTCAATTTCTTATTTACATGTTTTAAATTATCTCTGTAAATTTAGGTGTTTTTTATCCCTTTTTTTTTATTGTTAAGCTTTCATTTTGAAAAAATATGAGATTTTACTATAAAACTAATTGGTAATACGAGGAATAACCTAACTTCCTATAAGTTCATGTAAGGTCCCTCCTTCCATTGACGTGAAACTCATTCTCAACACACTCCCTTATGTGTGGTGAATTTTCAAGCCTAACACGGGAACAACATATCAGGATGACGTGAAACGCGTGTGGCTATTTGGCTTCACACGTGGGACGACATGCTCTGTACCATGAAAAAAATTAGGATTCCACCATAAAACCAATCGTTGTAAATTTAGGTGTTTCGTCTCTCTGTTTGTTGGTTCTTCTTATGCAAATATTGATATGCTTAAAAGCCTGCTGCATACGTGCAATGGAGCACCACAAATTTCTATGTATTATGGTTGTTAGGACAATAGATTAGGGTGCACAATACATTACCTGCTTCCTCATGAAGAATGGTTGTTTCTTATCAATCATTATTTGAAGGAAAAGACCCATTAGAAGCTTTTTAGTTGCTTGGTATCCATTCACACATCCTTAATTCCTATTTATCTCTTTTATACATGGTCCATATTAGCTTATGATGATCTTCCCCATTCAGGTTCATTTTTTGTGATATGTGCCTTGCTTAAATGTTTTAGAAGGTTATTGGAGCTCTCTTTGTTAAAGTGAAATCTTACAAAGGCCTGTGAAATTTCTCCGAACATGGGAAATTAGTCAAATTACAAGCTACATATGTTCTTTCACTAACTGCTTAAATCATTTAGTCCACTTACTAGATTGTGAGAAAAGATCGACGAGAGAAACATTAGCTGTGTTATAGTTTTACTAAACAACCATAATTATATAACACATATTTTGTATCCTTCAGCTCATCACACTAATCATAGTTGGTCAGTTTAATAATTAGCGGCTGATAAGTGTTTGTAAAGAATTTGGTTTAGCCATGGGAATTTAGACAAATTCAAATTTATAGATTCCAATGGGTCAAGGTTGATGTGGTAAGGAATTTATGGACACACACATATATATTTTATATATATTAGTCCACCCTATACGTATTCCTTTGTCAAGCATTACCCGTCTATAAATAGTTGTGTCACTTTGTACTTCCATACATAGCTAAGAGTGCAAAAATTCAAAAGATTATTGTTATGGAGTTACTTGATATCACTACAAGAAAACACCATTTTTGACGAAACCGTTTCGTCAGGTAAAAGTAAGTTTTCAATGCTTAAGCTTTTACCTAATGAAATTTAAAATTTTCGATTATGATACGCAAGTTGGGAGTTGTGGATCTTCACTCTCTAACTTGAGAGGGAATGTTAGTTAATTAGGTTCAATGAACAATTAGGCTTATTAAATCTTCTACATGGATTCATTAACGTTTCAGCATTAGGCTCATTATATAAAAGAGTAAATGGTGTGTATTTATAATTAATCCATATATTTTTATTTACTATATATATATATATATATATTGTACATTTGAGAATGAATGAAAAGTACAATTGAGTCAAATACGTTTTTCTACAGTTTTCCTATGTGCCTCAACTCCAACTCGAAGTATTTCTCCTCTTCCTTGCTTTCTCTTGAGTTAATGAGATATTCCTTTTCTCAAGAAAATGACTTGTAGTTTGAAAAATGCAACATAGACTAAATCCAACATGATAAATTTCGTTACACCGCACTCTTGACTTAATAGATGTTAGGAGTTTGAAAGTCCTAAAATGATGAAGAAATTTGGTATCGAATAAAAATTTCGGGCCTCAAATCCATTGCACTTCAAGCCAATGCAGGAATTGAAACTGATGACTAATAATTTGATGCTGAGAGTCTGAAACTCTCATCTCCTTTACTATCTACTGGTAACCTGTAAACGGGTCCGGTTTATTGGGTTTAGGTCATGTTTCACCTGACCCGTTAAGCTAATGAGTCATCCCCGACTCGTTAAGCTAATAAGTCATCCAAACTTAACCTGTTAAGCTCATGAGTCACCCGTTAACATTGTTTTTTTTTTGTTTAATTTTTCATTCCAATACAAATTACATATTTTGAATCAAGATTTCAAGCATGAAGGTCCAACACATTTAGAAGTACCCAAATGTGAAGTTTATAAGTCTTGCAATTAGCCATATAAATATGATAAAACCTTACAAGAGTGTCAATACAAATATCATAAACCCTTACGGAAGGAACTCATGAGATCAACTATAAATGTGTTACATATATGAAAATATTAACTTTTTTTTTTCTGTTTTTTGCGGAAAAAATTTCAACCCTAACATGTGAACAAACAACGGAGCGACATGGAGTGCATGTGACTACTGCGATATTATGGTGGAACCTCAACTTCTTAAACAGAAATCCATTAAGTGTAGAAGAATCGGGTCTACCAAGTGTCGAAGAGTCATATCAACCAAGTAAGACTAGTGAATGCCGTTTCTCTCCTATTTGACGTCAACAAGAATACCTACACTTCCTAGAGACATCTGTAGTTGGGGATGAGTAATGAGATATTTCTTTTCTGATGAGAAAAGAACTTGCAGTTTGAAAAAATCAACATAGACCAAAAACAAAGCACAAGTTCCACACATAGACCAGTATCCACTCCACCGGTCGAATTAAAACCTAATTACTATATTTGGTTGCATTCATTATTTGTTCCACACATGAGGAGTACTATTCAGTCAATCTACACTACTCTTAAATCCTTCTGTGCCACATGATCTTAGGTTACTTTCCTATTATTTAGGAGGGTTTACGATTGCTTTCATGTTTGTTAAGAATTGGGTCTTTATAAATACACCATGTAACTTGGCTGGTGTTAAGTTTTTGATAAGATGTAGTCATTTTGCGTTATGTAGCAATTATAGCAGAGTTTTGTAACCGGTTTGTACTTCTTTTTCTCTTCCCTTTATTTATTTATTTTTTACACACTCCATTATTCTGGATCTTGAGGTCGAAGATCAGATGGTTGAGGTCAAGTCAAGTGATGTAAGACAAGATATGAGTCACTTCCTATCAAGAAATATAAATAAAATAAAATGTTTCAAGAGAAGAAGAAATAAAATTGGAAAATATTGAATTCAATAAATATGACGACAGAAAAGACAACAAGAAATATTCCGGTGTCATAATTAGGCATATAATATATCGTTTTGAAGAGAATCGCGAGCAGAACAAGAGGAATGATATCATGAGCCCGTCGTGTTTAAGAGGAATTAAGCTTCCAAAACCAAAAAATTAAAGTTTGTAATAAGTTTCTGACTTTTCAATTGTCGTCGGATTAATGTCATTTACTTTCGTTTTAATTCTCTAAGCCTTTTGAGTTGTCCAAAAGTGTTGTAAATGACTTATTTAAGTCATGGGTGTGTAATCACCAACTCATCAATTAATCAAATTATCTTTTTAGAGTTTCTATCAAACTGGTGGGTTCCAAAAACTTTGTTTCTTCAAGGATTTATATTTTTAATCCTTCTACACTAGTGCTGCGTCATCAAGCCTTGTTTCTTGTACGGTGCTGCTCATTTTTCTAACTTCTGATTTCACACAATTTCAAAAGTTGAAGACGACTTCAAAAGTTAACTCATGAATCAATTATTCAAGAGCATCTCTTCTTACGCATGTAGAAGAAATGCGATGCACTTGTCCCCTTTACACTCGTCTCTATCACTTTTTAGAAATTATATTGCAGAATAATTTTATAATGATGCCAGTCTACAAATAGTTATGTCATAAAACATAAATATAACATGTGTAATTTTTCTATCATTGATTAATTATACAATGTTACGTGACGGTAAACACATTGACACAAATACAAATAAAGCTTTAAAAAATATGGGCACAAAAAGAAATTAATATATAGGTACAAATTAAAACTGAAAAGAAAATTGGTACAAATTGAAAAAGGTTTGCAAATTAAAAATGGTTACAAACTAAAAATAAAAATATATGATAAAAATTTTAACCATAAATATAAATATATTAATTGTAACATTTTTAACACTAAAGGAATATATTTAAAAAAAAAAAATTATTATTGAAATAATTAATGATATTATTAATATCCAAAGACCTTGATCAAAAATTGAAAAGGAATAATGTTTTAACCAATGGAGTAGCAAAAAGAAGGATGTGAATCTAATTTCTCCCAATGTAATTCACACATCCCACTTTACTTCCTACACACACTTGTTAATTTTTATCAAGATTCTAAAAAACGCTAGGCGCTAGTCGGGATGTGGGCTAGCGCCTAGCGCCTAGGCGGCTAGGCGGCCTATGCGGATTTATGTAGATTTCTTGTATATCTTGTAAATAAGTACATATTGACACTTACAAAAAATCATACTTGTATGAAATCTATGGATAAGATAATAAATGAATGATAAAATGCAAAAAGAGTATCCAACAAGTCCAAAATTTAAAAACACATTAAGCATATATGCCATATAACCATATTGAGGAGTATTGTAGGATGACACATGTACAACAAGTTCACAATTTAAAATAACATAAAATGGAAAATAGGAGGAAAATAAGGAAATTTAGTAATGTAAGATACTTATCTTTAGCATCCCGGAATTTAAGTTGGTACACAACACACTTATTCTATAAAATTAATAAAATTTCAAGATATAATTAGAACTTAGACTTTAAAATTTTTTGAAAAAAAAAAAAAAAAAAAAAACCATCCATCCGCCTAGCCCGCCTAGAGCCACCCCGATTTTTCCAGCCTTTTTGCACAAAATCGCCTCGGTTCCAAGGCGCCTAGCGCCTAGGTGGCTGCCTAGGGCATTTTTTAGAACAATGATTTTTATACATTGATCTTCTACCATTCACACGATTTGACTTCTGATATTGGACTTGGCTATATATATATATATATATATATATTGTACATTTGAGAATGAATGAAAAGTAGAATTGAGCCAAATACGTTTTTCTACAATTTTCCTATGGTTGGGGCCTCACCTCCAAGTGGAAGTATCTCTCTTCCTTGCTTTCTCTGGAGTTAATGAGATATTTCTTTTCTGATGAAAAAAGGGCTTGCAGTTTGGAAAATGCAACATAGACCAAATCCAACATGAAAAATTTCGTTACACCCGCAATCTTGACTTAATATATGCTAGGAGTTTGAAAGTCCTAATGATGAAGAAATTGGATATCGAATGAAAAGTTCTTGCTTCAAATCCATTCCACTTCAAGCCAATGTAGGAATTGAATCTGATGACTCTAATGTCTTAATTTGCTGTTGAGAGTTCGAAACTTTCATCCCCCTTACTATCTGCTAGTAACCTATAAACGGATCGGGTTTATTTAGTTTGGATCGGATTTCACTTGACCATTTAGGCTAACGAGTCACCAACACCCAACTCGTTAAGCTAATGAGTTACTCAAACTCAATCTGTTAAACTCATGAGTCACCCATTAACATTTATTTATTTTTGTTTAATTTTACATTCGAATACAAATTACACATATTTTAATGAAGATTTCAAGCATGAAGGTCCAACACATTTAGAAGTACCCAAATACAAAGTTTTGATTAGTCTTGCAATTGGGCATACAAATATGATAAAACCTTACAAGAGTGTCAATACAAATATCATAAACCCTTACAGAAGGAACTCATGAGATAAACTATATGTGTGTATGCAATGGTGCTGCTCATTTGTCTAATTTCTAATTTCACGCCATCTCAAAAGTTGAAGATTTGACTTCAAAAATTAACTCACGAATCAATTAGTCAAGAGCCTCTTTTACGCATGTAGAAGATACGATGCACTTGACTTCAAAAAGTTCTTGCCCCGTTACACCTATCTCTATCACTCTTTAGAGATTAATTAGTAAGAGATGCCCACGTGATGCTGCGAGATTGAAAACTGTATGAAATTTTGTATATAGCACTATGTACATACAAAAATACTTGATCTATATGTACATACTATTTTATGTGCAAAAGATTTGGTAGATAATCCTATTTACATACAAAAGAGAATGCTTGATGCATATGTATATAATATTTACATACAAAAGATTTACGAAATTGTCCTACTTACATACAAAAGATGGTCGAAAGATACTATGATAAAGAAATCTAGTGAACTATTTGAGTTTTAAGCGAATGGGATAAAGAGATAATGTTTAATAGGTCATTAATAATTCAAAAAGTATAGAACAATGAAAGGGTATACATACTCTGTTTTGCAGCCATAAATATGGTTTCAGAAATGATTTGGGAATCTGATACATTTCTGGTTGGAGCCTTCGGAGTAAGAGTCGTGTCTGATATTTCCTTTGCTGCAACATCACTAATAAAAAGGTAAATAGAGGAAAATAAAAGTGTTATTAAATATTGAGTAGTGTGGAATTTTGAACAATAAAAAACTATGAACTTGATATCAACGTTTGTGAGATGAATAAATTTGAGATGAAGATAATACATACTGGATTTTGGGACACATAAAAATGATTCCGGAATTGCTTGGGGTTGCTTTGATTTTCGGAGAAATGATAGGGGCACGGTCGAAATTTGAGTCAAAAGATGATACTTTTTCTATGGAACTTTTGTGCCGTCACTGAGATGTAAAACAGAGGATAATTAAAGGCATTAGTGAAAATGCAGAGGTTAAAATTAAAGGCATTATATAAATGTAAAACACACTCGCATTTATACGTAAGCAATAATGCTAGCATGACACTACAGATGTAAAATTTAAAATTTAAAATTTAAAATTAAAATTTAAAAATAAAATCTTGTCAAAACCCACTTCCCTGTCAGGTCATAATTTTACAACCACCAAAAAATAACGGAAGGGCATGCCATGATCTCTAGAAAATGATAATCGCATTTTTTTTCTTTTCTGAAATTGCTCACCTTCCTTAATCTTTTCTAAAGAAGCAATGATTTGCATCCTGTAACCAAATCAGAAAATAATACATGATTACCCAAAACCCATCTCAGGTAAACTAATCGCAAAAAAATTATAAAACTCATGCATTCAAATTTCGAAGAGCAAACAAAATTAATAATAATAAAATTAAGAAGTGAAAGCTGACAGACTTTGAGATTGAATATGTCCTTCCTTTTGGGTCTCTTGTTCAATAATGCGTCAACACAGTGAATACAATCTTTTTACTTGCTCTCCCTGCATAGGATATAAAATGTTGACATAATGAATAGTAATATAAAATGTTGACGTGGCTTAATTGTGACCACACAAATAGGAGGGCACCGAAAATGGGAGGGCAGACAATCCTTGTCTCCCTGCATATCCTCGACAACTAAAAAGCAGCAGAAGCACAACAACTACTGAGCATTAAACCTAAACCCAACTAAGGAGATCAGGCAATCTACTCAAACATACCAACTCGGTCCTTGGGCCGCTTCAACTTTGCAAATACACGACCTTCTGTCCTTGCATTTGACAATAATTCTCATGAATCAGTTTTGAACTACCCATACCTATACCCAACTGTCAATTTCCTAGTCAGTGCACCAAATTGTGAGGCTGTTCTAGGTTTTTGTTCTTGATATTTACAAAAATGTGAAACCTTATAAGTAAATTGAAAAATAAGGTATGATATTGTTGCTAAGTTCTTTTGGCTTTATATTTCTTGCACTTATGACTATAACTTTTTCTTGTTTGCACTTATGACTATAACTCACATCAGGTTGCATTTTCCAGATGCAGGAAAAAAGAAGACTAAATGAATTCCCACGAATGTAACTCTTTAAAAAAAAAAAAATAAAAAAAAAACTTAATTCTACAACAAAACCCAAAAGCGAGCAACCAAAGTTTCTCACCTTAAGCATAAATGTCTTCCAAAGCTGCATACAAAAGTTCCAAAAAAAATAAAAACCTGAATCCCCTGAAATTCAAAAGAAAACCTGATTATACACCCACATGCAAAAACCCGATGGCACAAAAAAAATAAAAATAAAAAAAATAAAAAAAACCAAAAATGAGAAGAGAAACAATTTCAACAAAAAAATCCATTTGTCAGGACCCATAACACAACTTAACTAAAACTCACGGATTAAAAATTTTTCCCCAAAAACCCCCATCTCTGTCATCAAACGAAAACTCCGAAAGCAACAACCCATTTAAAATTGAACCCAAAAAAATTAAAAGCTTCTAACATTTGGGCAAGACAACCAAAAATGAAATCAAACTGCAAAGCAAAACTTAAGTTTAGAAATCACTAACCTTAATACGTAAAAATTCTCTCAAAAGAGAGGCTTGAAACAAAACGGTGAAAATGACGAAATCGATCCAAAGTACGGATGGCAGCCAAAAACAGAGAAGAACGGCTAACAATGGTTGCAAAAATCAAAGATCATGTCTCGCCGGACATAATTTCGCAAAACGAAAAGGAATAAATTGAGAGAAATCAGAGCGCACACCGACGACGAAGGAAAACCCAGTTGAGGAAAGCAGAAAATGGAGAGCTGAAAGGTAAAGTGAAAGAGATGAATGGAAAGAGAGAAAGAAACGACACAGAACCCTTGGGATCAATGGGTAAAACCGGCAATTGACTGCACACATGAGGGCAAAGCTAAGAAAACCGGAGGGCATTACCGTCTTTTGTCTTTTCACTGTTCACGAACAGTGAAACACGGTGCTTGGGGGAACTGGGTTTTAGTATATGTATAATTTGCGGAAGAATTTTATACTGATGCCAGTCTATAAATAGTTGTGTCACTTTGCACTCCATACTCTGTACTTTTCCAGATAGTGGGATAACGGGTATATATTATACTCTGTATTTGTCCCCTGCCATGAATGATTAAAGTTCATCTTGATCTTATTTTATTAGACAATGGAGTGGGCAGCCGTGCTCTCCACTTTCTCCTCTCGGCTTTTCTCCACCTCCAGACACCCTTTTTCTTTCTATATTCTTTTTCTCCATTTTCTACTTTTGTTTTCTGCTGCATTGCTGGTTGTAACTCCACTTGCATACATGAAACCGTGGGTGGCTGGTCCCCGTGGTTGAGGTGGCTACACATTGAAGGTAGTGGTGGATTGAGGGTTGTAGACTTGTGGGATGCCAGGTGGTGTTCGAAGAAAATGTGGTGCTGCCATTCTGTTCGTTGAATTGATTGAGACTGAGAAATTTTGGAATGATTGATTTGGTGGGTTGGGAACTGTTGTGCCAGCCATCCCCCCGCTGCTGGTGCAAGTGAGATTAAAGTCAGTAAAAAGAGGGGGAGGAATGAGGTGACAACTGAAATAATTGAGGTTAAGCAGGAGGAGTTGATGGAGAATCGACCAAGAGAAGACCAAGCTAAGTTAACAGGAATAGCCTTTGGACATTCTTATGGTATCAACGCTAGGTCCTTGTTTTTTTTGTGATCTTTTAGTTCTATCAATTGAAAGTGATTTATATCTTTTGACTTCTGCATTAACACCTGTTTTCTTTCATTTATAAATTTATAATGTTGAGAGCTCAAGGAATTGTGTTGATAAATTTTAATGCATAGTGAAATTGTTTGCAGTATGTTTTTATTACTATGCTATGAATTTGAGATAGATAAAGAGAAGTTAAGGAAGGCTTTTGAGACCGAAGATGAAGACAACATAGTAGGCCGTAGGATAAATAAAATAAAATATCATATACAAACATGACATATTCGTTCATACAGGTCCTATACCAGAAGGAACCCAGCTTACTTCATTGAATATTACTTCATACGAGGGAAACCCAGGGTTGTGTGGAGATCCATTGCCAAAGAAATGTGGAAATCCTAAGGCCCCTCAACTTCCACCTCCAACCGTAGACGAAGGTGATTCTAGCTCAGCAGGAATATTTGAATTTGATTGGAAAATTGTTTCGGCCGGATGTGGAAGTGGGTTGGTAGTGGGAGTAGTTCTTGCAGATGTTGTGATAACAAGGAGGCCCGATTTGTTTCTTAAGATTTTTGGAATGATCAGACGAATGATATGGAAAATTTAGAGTACTAGTGGGGGGGGGGGGGAGGGGTCTGTTGTTGTCGTTTGGTTTCTCTATTGTGGTTTCTTTCCTTCTCTATATGTTTAGTTATAAGTTTCTTTTATGTTATGTAAGTGTATGTCCCCCTACTTTCTTGTATTTTCGCCTTCTTTTCTTTATCCTGTCTTTATTTTGAGGAGTAAAGTTTATGTCCCCCTTTGACTAGGTGTAACTTCTTTTTTATTCAATAAAATTTTCTCTCGTACAGTCGAGGTTTCTTTAAAAAGAAAGAAAGCTTCATAGCTTTTAGTTGATTGTGTTATTCAAGTTCAAGACTCTGCCCTATATATCCTACTGTTTTAAGTTATATCAATGTTTGTTCGTATCCTTTAACAAACAAAATGGAGATGAAAGTGATATCAATAAAGATAGTAGAGTGCTGCATATGTTTTTCATGGATTTGGATTTTCTGAAATTAGAATGAAAGCAGTTATGTTTGTTTCAAAGGATTCTTGTTCATTCGATTAATTGGAGACACTCTTTTCAATCAAATCAAATCAAAACTTTCCTATGCCTAAGTAACTAAGAATACTTGTACAACAGTTACATATTCAAGAGTAATGTGTATAACTAGAGTTGTATAAATTCTAAAACCAAAGCTACGAAATTTGTACAACATTTCGTAGACTACAAGGGAACTGGTTTAGTAGGAACTGCTTGTAAACTGAATATTAACATCCATCAGTTGTGCAGTGCAATAGGCAACAAATGCAAAAAGATTGGCGGACTTTAAGTGCAAACACAGAAAACATCAATGTCGTTCACCCTAAAACTTGCGTTATCGTTGATGAATAATAGTGTTATCATTTGTATAAATATTTACCTTACAAATTCTCCTCAATAGTTTCCATGCTTATCGTGACTTAATTCTCTTTTATTGTATGAGGACCGCCTAGTAGATATTATTTTCTATTACTTTAGTCTAAAGAAGGCTTTGAAATTGGCACTGTACAAATGAACAGTGATTTGGGCCGAATTTCACTTTATTTACAAGGCTGCCACTCTGATGCTTTTAACCACCTTTCTCTTTATTTACAAAAAAGCCACTCAGCCTTCGGACCCAATTTTCACCCGTGCTTCAGCCAAAACAGGTGCTCTCTCCAATTTTCATCTCTTCCATGCTCAAACCCTAGCCGCTCCACCTACAACTCAAAACCTCGACAAAACACAATTCCCCTTCTGCAAAAGCTCCCTAAATTGCAAGTGCTTCAATTGGAATCGACTCACCAAGAGCCCTTCTCTTTGCCTGATCCCATTCCTCAATGGCGTCTAGGTATGAAAAATACTACTGCAAAAGCTTTCATCTTTTTTGGATTTTCTTTTCCTTTTTGAAAATTATGATCCGGGTTTTTATTTATTTTTTAGCCGATTTGATTAGTATTTGGATTAATGGGTTTGCAGATTGTGCTGAATGCAAGCAGTTGTGGTTATGAAAGTTTGCTTTTTTTGGTTAGTGGATCATGATTAATAGCCGTTCATTTTTTAGATAGAACTGTTATTGCCCTAAACAAACACACAAGTCTCTCATTTTTGTTAGTTTGTAGCTGAGTCATTTTACTTTTGCAAATACTAATCAGTGCTTAATTCGGAATTAGTGATTTATATGGTCAATAATTTATCTGAATTAAGCATAATTTGGGAATCATGATGAAGCTCCACTGGTTGTTTGAATTTGAGCTTGATTGCTAATGTGCAAATTGCAATCTGTGCAATTTCGGGGGACATCGTTCATCATCATCGACCTGTTTTCTATGTGTATATGTTATTTTGTATGCTCTGGTAAGTTTGTAAACATGCTGATAGTCGTAGACAATGAGAATAACCAAGAACTAACAGAAACTTTCTAACTTTATTTCACTAACAATGTGCTTCCTTGATGATGCTGAAAAGTGAAACCCTATTAACATATATCACCTGCGAACATACAACATGGGAAACTTTGACAAAGGAATATAAATCTAGCAACTAAAGTGCTGGTTAATAAACAGTCACTGTGAAAGGGACACAAATTTGAATGAAATTATGAAAAAAAGAATGGATTAAAAATTGAAGCATTAAAACCTCTCACTATAGCATATAAATTCGAAGCAACAGGAAGAATTGGATATGTGGGGCGATGTGTTGTTTGTTGTATCTCAGGTTGCAGTATTTTTGTTATTATGTATATTCTTGATTCGTGATTGTAGATGAAGATGGTTGATATTGATACACACTATCTATCTGTTTTTGGTTTTCCGTTTATTTAATTTGGATAGGGTTTTGGAAAATTATCTTTGGTTGCGGCATTGGCGGCTCAGTCAGCTGGAAGTGTAGTCCAGGCAGGCACAAAAGAGTTCACTACTAAGGTATTTTTCTATCCATTCTTAAATTTGTTAGATGCTAGACGATTGCTTTGCTACTGCCAGGCATTTATATTTGGATATTAGATAGGTGGTGTTAGCATTTACAAAACATGTTGAGGACGTGAGGGTGAGTATTCTGAATTTGGACACATTATGCTAATGGTGTCATTAACGTAATCCCATCTTTTGGACACATTATGCTAATGGTAATCTCATCATGCTTGATTACCATTCTTTCTTCATGTCATTATTTTCAAAGCATTAGCATATTAGATAGGTGGTGTTAGCACAGAATTCCATATATCTTAGACTCTACTATTAATATCATGATCTGAACATAAGGGATAAGCACAGTAATTGTACTCAGTAATCATGTTATGCATGAATCAAGGCCTGTACTTTTAACTTCCAATGGTTGATGAATTGGGAATTTGTGAGGTAGGTAGCTGGCCTATAAAGTATTTGGGACTCCCTCTTGGGGGTAGGCCAAGAGCACTCAAGTTTTGGGATCCAGTGGTAGATAAGATGGAAAAAAGACTTCAAAGTTGGAAGAAGGCCTTCTTATCCAGAGGAGGTAGATTAACTCTGATTCAATCTGTTTTGGGAAGCTTGCCGACCTACTACATGTCTCTGTTCAAAATGCCTTGCGGGGTGATTGGACGCCTAGAAAAACTAATGAAAGGATTTTTGTGGGAAGGTGTGGAGGAAGGAAAGAAAAACAACCTGGTAAAATGGGAGATAGTTATTAAAAGTAAAGAGGAAGGAGGTTTAGGGGTGGGGAATTTGAGGAATCGGAATGAAGCATTACTTGCTAAGTGGTTGTGGAGATTCCCAAAGGAACCTCATTCTCTCTGGCACAAAGTGATAAGAAGCAAATATGGGCTACAGGATAACGGATGGAACGCATTTCCTCCGATAAGGGGTTCAAACCGTAGCCCATGGAAAGATATATCGATTGGTTCCCAATTGTTTCTTCACTGCTGTAAGTTCGAGGTGGGCAACGGGGAGAGGGTGAGGTTTTGGGAGGATGGGTGGTTAGATGGAGGACCATTGAAAGAGCAATTTCCTAGATTATTCTTGCTATCGAGGAAGCACAATCAGAACATTTCAAGCTTTGTAGATCTTTCTACCAATTCTTTAAGTTGGAATTTTGATTTCAGGAGAAATTTGAATGAGGCGGAGATAGAAGAGGCGGCTAGATTATTACAGAAAGTGGAAGAGGTCCGATTGTCTCAATCAAGAATGGATAACAGAAGGTGGAAAATGGAAGCATCAGGATTGTTCACATGCAAATCCTATTGTTCCTTCTTGAGTAACAATGGGATGATGCAATACTTCCAACCCCATTCACAGATTTGGAAATCCAAAGTTCCTCCGAAGGTTAAGATTCTTGTATGGCTGGCGGCCAAAGGGAAGCTCAACACTTGTGACCAAATTCAAAGGAGAAGCCCTTTTATTTGCTTATCCCCACAATGGTGCAGTTTGTGCAAAGCAAAGGAGGAGAGTGTAAACCACATTTTTCTCCATTGCTCTTACACGATTCAGCTGTGGTGGAAACTGTTTCAGGAGGTTAGAGCTAGTTGGGTCATTCCAAAGGGTTGTTTCGAGCTTCTAAGCACCAAGTTTCAGGCCCTAGGAAGTGGGAGGAAAGCTAAAGCTTTGTGGGGTTGTCTGGTCTCGGCAGTTTTTTGGAACATTTGGCTGGAGCGTAACAAAAGAATTTTTGAGGATTATACAGGTGTGGGGGTAGAAGTACTTTGGGGAAGAGTAAAATATTGGGCAGCCCTTTGGGCTTCAGTCTCAAATGTTTTTAATAACTACTCTATTTCTCAATTACTGTGGGATTTGTTAGCAGCAGTAAAGTGAGTTAGGTCTAGCTAATGTTGCTGTAGCCAAATCCTAGTGAGAGTTTTTTCTTGTTTCTTGTTAATGGTGGATTTCTTATCCACTCCAGTGTATTTCTCTTTTCTTCTATAAAATGTTTTGTTTCTTCTCAAAAAAAAAAAAATGAATTGGGAATTTGTTTATCGAATTGGGTTTTCTGGAGTTTAAGTTCTTGGATCGATTCGAGATTTCAAATGAACTTCTGACCTACTAACCTTGATGGAGGGTAGAGGATGAAGAAAATTGCTGGCAATGAGCTCTAACTCTCTAATTCTTTCACATGAATTAGCATATTTCATTCCCTCAAAATTAATTGTAAGGCTACACTCAAAATGGGTTAAATGTTGAGCTCTGACTCTCTAATACTTTCACATGAATGATAAAAACTGATTCCACAATGTTTGAATAGGAGCTAAAGGTTGTTGGTTGAGATGTTAATAAGCCTTTCTAATATCTGGTTTTAGGTTTTGAATTCTGCTTGAACACAACTGAAGTCTATTTCATCTGCTTGATTCAGTACAGTTTTTTGTAGAAAGAAATCGAATTCTATATACTTATTCTATGGTTGCTTTCTTGCATTTAAATTTACTATCATCTTAAGCAATAAAGATTCCTTTCTTCAGTTGGAAGAAAATGGAAACCCTATTGTTGAACAATAAAAATATATAACATATAATAAAAATATAGAGTCCATACAAATTGGGTCAAACTACAAGGCAAAACGAGTCAATTATTTGTTTACATATTCGTGTACAATTTTTGCTCAACACCTATCAAAGTCTATAACTGCAAGCAAAACATGAGAAGACACAAATTGGGTAGAATAAACCAAAAATAAAATTATGACAAAAACCAATGTGGCAGCAAGTAGTCTTGCAATTCTCCTAGAAATATGACCACCACTACCAATACATGCAACAACGTCGTCCTTCTCAGTTCTCCCCTTGGATCATCTCAATTTTCTAACCTATTATTACACTCATTCCTCTGTCCTTTTCCTGTTTAGTTGATATAGAATGGGGTTTTGGTTGTTTCAGAGAATTTTTGTTTTCTTACCTATAGAAAGAAATTGAGGGTGTATGTTTTTGTGTTAGTTGGAAGGGTGGAGGCAGTAGTTTTTTTAAAAAGGTTGTTTTTTTCAATTTTTTATTTCTGTGTTCATGGTTGTTTCAATGGATCTTCGTCTAATATAAATAGAGCTAAACTGAATGCCTATTTTTCTGCATTGTATTAGCCTTTTTAAATTCATTCCTTTTTCTTGATGAATGTAATTTGGTTTTGCAGGTCAAACTTTTCCAGCAAGAAGATTTAAGCTGCGAATAGGATTGAGGTATAAATGTTTCCACTTATTTAGTGTGCTCAATTGATTATTGCTTTGAATGCATTGTGTTTTGGAACATGATTTAGTACGCATTTGATTGACAGTGAGAGATTGAGAGATTTATGTTTTGGGATCAGACATAATCCCTTTAACCACAGAGACTATTTTTGGTGAGTTTTTTTTTAGTGAGACAACGATGTTATTATAATGCACTTGGTAATTCTTTTTTGTAATTTTTTATCAAATCCAAATGTGGTTAATTTTAAGGTTTTCAACATACCTTATACTCTTCCTACCATTTGTTGCCTCTTCATTTTTTTACCCTTTTATGTCTCTGCAGCTCTGCTTCTCTTATTTTGTGTGTGTGTAGAGAGAGAGTGAGAGGGCATGGCTTACATTCGGAGTGATCAAGAGGTGAGTGATTTTATTCAAAATTTACAATGATTTCATGTCTTTTATTAATTTTTGTGTATTGATTAGCTCACGGGGTAATCCACCACTTGCAGAATTGTTAAAATAACACTGCTAAAAATATGAGCTATACTTCCTGCACTTTGTTTTTACTGTGAAGTGGAAATAGTCTTTAGAGTGGCTTATTTGTGGTAATTGATAAAGAGGTTTTCTGTTTAAGACTTGAGAGTTGTGCGGTCTCTTTCTTGGAGGTCCTGCTCACACCAACTCATCTAGCCATTGTGATGGAGTACGCTGGGTGATAACTTTTCAGGAGAATATGCAGTGCTGGCAGATTTAGTGAGGATGAGGTTAAGTAGTTTCAAAGGCAGAGAAAATTTCATTGTAAATGTTTTTAGCGTAGAGTCTGAAATATGGGATCTCTGAATGTCCCCTAAAATGGAATCCATTTCGATTTTCGTTTAGTTTCAGATAGGGAAAGTTAGGTCTGAAGCATATTTTACATAAACAGTTGGTCATAATATAACTAAAACTTGCATACTTTTTCGATTTAATAATTGTTTTGCATCAGGCAAGGTTTTTCTTCCAGCAGTTGATATCAGGAGTTAGTAACTGTCATTTGATGGTATGTAATGTGGCACTTTTCTGCTAATGCGTGGTATACTGTTATTTGTTTCTCTTTTGATATTGGAACTGTTGGTTGTAGTAAGGAAATAATTTGTTTCAATAGCATACGACTTAGTTTCAATAGTATAGACTCAGTTTTTGAATAACACCGGGTGGTTTTCGATTACGACTTAGTTTTCTAAATGCCAATTACAGCTCTAACGAGGATGGAGAAGCCATCTTGGATTTTGGCCTTGCATTCTTAGTATAGACTCACTTCATTATAAATAACACTTCCATGTGCTTATTTCACTTCATTATTTTTGCATTCCAATTGGTCTTTGTTTAGTTCTCAGACAGTTATCGCCATAGATAAAGTAAAATTCCTTTCTTGGCTCTCTTTTTCTTTAATGTAGCATCTGTTTACCTGTTAATGTAAATTTGGGTTATGTTGGATTTTTCAATTTGATTCTTCAATATATTTTTTTGGTGACAAACTTTGTTAAATTGGAGGATTAAATTTTTAGAAAATAGGACATGCTATGCCATAATACATTTATGTAAACGTAATTGAAGAGGAATGTATGCATTAGTATCCCTTTAGCATGACATGAAATGGCATTAGATACTATTTAGCTAGATTGTTGTTCTGGGTTCAAGCTTATCCAGTGACTGATTATCACTTTCTTATTACTAATCTCTTGGAGATTTTATCAAAATAGATGATTTTTCCAACAAGGCTGACAAAATTATTATGTGTCACCTGTTGACGACAGCCTTATAAATAGTAAATACTAAAATACTGCTTAAATATTCATCACGTTACATTTTCATGGTTATTCAAGAATATCATATTTAGATCACTAGAATTCTTTATATAGGACTGACTGGGCTCCTATTTTAAATGACAGGTCAATCCCCAATTTTATGCATTTAAGCGGATCACCTTCCTCTTAACACAGGAGTTCAATTTCGCTGACACCCTTCACACTTGGGATACACTTTCAAGTGATCTGAGGGTCCTTAGGTAGTATTATATCCTTTTGGACTGTCTAGATTGAAGAGTGTTTTCAAGGCATGAAATGAAAAAAAATTGGCTTTTGGTTTTTGCCTCCTGAATTATGAGCGATTGATTACATTAATATGTGTAGTACATGTTATTTTTAAGCCCGAGAAGGACTAAATATTAATGTATACAAATTTTCTTATAAGAAAACTTTCTACATGTTTTCTCACTCTTCTTAGTTCATGATTGAATTTCATACTCCTTTCATTCATTAATTTATGAATTGGGTTGTTTTTCTTTTGTGATTTCAGTAGTTTAGTGACTGCACAATTTCATGGTTTTTTACTATTTCAGAAGTAATTGATAGAGTTGGATGTGATTCTACTAAAGTTTGAAATCATTGTGTCCTTAGAGTGAGCAAGTCTGCAGATATCCATTTTGTTTTGATTGTGCACCTTTTACCAAACTGTATAGGACATAAAAAAATGATTTGATTGTGCTATTATGCATCTCTTAGATGGACATAAAGAACATCAATTGTTTGTCTCTTACTCTTTTTGGTTTAGCTTTAAGTTATGATTTCTGATATCATAATGAGTTTTTTCTAATGAGGCATACGAAGACCTTTGACTCTGTTGGTTCCATGTTTGAAGCCAGAAAAACTCATATGTTGCTTTTGCATTTTGATTAGTAGTTGTTGATTAGAATTGGCTAATTCTTTTACTAAGAATTTGTGTACTCACTTTGTTGGTTCTTCTTATAAGTATATAGAAATTGCATCATGAGACTAATTAGAATTAGTCAGCTTATGGGTTTGTTAACATGTTTAAGTAATAGTACTTAAACTCAAAAGATGCTGGAGTATTTCTATCGTTAATAATTTATATCGAACTCAACATTTCATAAGAGTCGAACCTGAGAGCTTTGTGGAAAGGAATAAAACTAGATCGTACCATTTTATGTATGTTTGATTGCATTACCTATAATTAGTAATAATTACATTTTATGCACATTGTAGCTTTCATGCAGTCCCCTGCTCAAACGTGTGTCAAGCCAAATGACAATGGACTGCAGATATCAAACAATGTGACTCACATGGTTAAGTAGGAGATTTAGGATGGTCAGTTTGTGGATACACCCAATTTAATTTTAGTAATTGTTTGTGAATGAATTCAATTAGAACTCACATTTTCGTTTTCTGTTTTGTAGCTGCCTTGATCATTAGTTGGTGATATTTGGCAGATTGGGTCATCTGGTTTTTTTATTTAAGTGGGATTGAGGTTATCTTTGCCGCTTTTTGTGATCTGGGTCTGGGTTGTGGTCAAGTTATTGCTATTCGTTCTGGGTATTTGCTGAAATTTGTGTTCAATTAGTGTGAGTTCTGTATTTGGTTTGTGTTTGTTCAAATAACCTTCTGTTCTTGGAATGTGATTTAGCTGTGGCCCTTTAATTTGATTCTTAATTCTTTATGATTCAGCACTATGTTGACGTTAATGATGAATTTTGGTTTGCAGATGACCCTGAAGTACCTAATGTCCAACACCATCGTAACTTTTTGAAAGAACATGTTTTTAAGGAGGTAATAATTTTTTGTGCTATCGGGATTTTGGGCTATTGGGTTTGGGGCTAAGGACTAGGGATGTTGGATAGCATCTTAATTTATATGGGATTTGGTTTTATCTTCCTTCTGTGCTGCTCTATCA
Source organism: Malus domestica (assembly GCF_042453785.1). Lineage (NCBI taxonomy): Eukaryota > Viridiplantae > Streptophyta > Magnoliopsida > Rosales > Rosaceae > Malus > Malus domestica. The sequence continues at coordinate 11,634,805 of NC_091667.1, read as the reverse complement.
GTTTTACAGCGAGAGAAAGAAAGTATGATAATGGGAGTAAACTATACCCCTTACAAATATTAGATTCGGTTCTCATGTCTAAGTTTTTCTTTCTACTTTCAATTAAGTTTTGTTTGTATGTTATGTTTTCAAGGAATCTCTTGAACAGATTTCAATTACATTGTACTTGAATATCTTGAACTCAAGTCAATCAAGATTTTTTTTTTGGTTGAAACCATTGAATTTCGTTGTACTTGAATGATATAGATGTGGGGAATACATTTACATAAGGATTAATTTTAACCATTGAATTTTATTTCATTTTTCCTTGGAGCTTGAGTAACAAGATCATCAAATTCTTATATTCATTATCTGTGAGAATAAATCCAGATGCATAACAATAATGTTACACTTCAACTTTTATTGGGTTTTTATACAGTTTGTGTGTTTGCTTAGTCTTGCCGTGGAGTTGGATGCACTTTGTGTGATGGATTGTGATTTGTTTGAAAATATCTTAAGTGTGATGATTTTGAGTATAATGTGTTTTCCTAATACTGTAGTTTGAGTATAATGTGTTTTCCTAATACTGTTTTTCTCCCTCTTTGTAGTCCAGTCATGCAGAAGACATCTCCATTAACCGGTAACGGATGAAATCGTTTGCTATCGAGGTTCCTGTGCAGAAAAGCAAAAATGCTGCAAGTGGAAAATAGATAACAGCTCAAGACACATGGTATGAGGGTGCAGGTAAACTGTACATATGCATCTGGAAAAAGTAAAAAGTAAAGGAGGGTCGGTTGTAGCTTCTCCTTCTCACCACAATAGAAAATACTTTTGAACTGCATTAAGCTATTAATAAATTAAGCTTAAGCTATATTTTATTTATCAAGAATGGGTAAACTGTTTTAAATAGAAAAATTAAGTGCTTATATTAGGTAAACTGTCAATTTTACAAAGTTTTCTGGTAAATTAGATATATAGTTTAATTTGAAGAGTTGTGTTGACCTTTACTTTTGGTAAATTATATAGTTTAATTGCGTCCCCTTTTTCCAATCCCTATAGATCTGCTCAACTCTTGGGTCAATTGTTTGCCAATGGGAATGTTTAATTGCTTGATCAATGATGTTGATTCAATTTGAAGAAGAAATAGGACTTTTGTTCAATAGGGATTAAGACTCACATAAAATATGTCCCAATTGTTCATTGATTCTTAGGTACTACGTCTTTTTAGTTGTTTTCTGTGGAAACTATTCATGCCTGTTGCGACTAATACATTCAAGTCCTGCAGCAACGCGCGGGCATATTTTCTAGTTTTTATCCTAATCTTTGGTATAATTATTTGTTATTTTGAGAGAATTTTGATACTTTCTTCTATGCTTTAATTGGAGGACAAGCAGAATCTAGTTTGCTTAAAAAGTGACGAAACGATGGAATTTTGGAGTGATTCCAATTAGAACTGATTCATCAAGGAGTAAAGAGGATTGTGCTGCTAGATTGACATTTTGAGCTTGTTTTGATCACAAGTCTTTGAAAATTATGTTTTTTTTTTAGGAAAGTTCATTATACAAAGTTGAAAGGAACGTTTTAATCTTTCCAACACCACTTCTTAAGCCTGATTTGGTGCAAATTTGACTAGGAAATGTGTGGAATTTATGGCTGCCTAGTTTACCAAATTAGAATAGGGATATGTGTTTTCTAGTTTTATTATTTTATTTTGTTTTCTAGTTTTATTATTTTATTTGGTTTTCCATATTTGAGGGATGTTATAAGAGTACTTTTATGTACCATTTTCAAAATTATTGACATATTTTAACAAGAAAATTAATGGGAAAAAACAAGTTATTGGAACATTATGTGAAGGTGTGAAGGCTAAAGTCCCATTTCGACGAATAACAAAACCTTGCATGGACTTATAATAAGTTAAATCACTTTTTATATTGTTTCATTTTGTGGTCATATTTTTTTGGAATGTCAGAACAGATTGGTCCACATGTAAAGCCCAACACCGAATTGGCCCACATGTAAAGTACTCAACGTCAAGTTTTGTGCTGTGCTGTCCATCTGATAGCTCCCGATCCGTGATTATTGCCTCTTGGTGACTTCCATTTGATCGTTTTGTTCCGTATGCATGTGTCATGCAACCACCAAATTAATCAATCCCTCTCTCTACAAACATGCCTCGATAATCACCTAAGATCAATTACACCCGCCTAAGATCAATTCGACGGTTGTTATCGAGCCACGTCATATAGAGTCGTTTGGCTCTTCTGTTGGGGCTGCTGCAGAGGGTCTCACGCCAGCAGGCACTATTGGCACCAGGGGTTTTGATTAGGTGCGATCACCAGGTCTGTTGACCTGGTTAGGTGTCACGACCCGGGCTTGGGATCGGTAGAAATTTTATATAACTTAGCACTCAGGACCAAGTGGTATAAGTACGGATGAGACGTACGAGGTCTGTGTGTTTTGTTATACGAATTAACAAGTATAGGTAAAGTGCTTTACGTTGCATTCATGCATTGTTATCAATAATGATTTGATATCTAATGTGTATGATGCCATGACATCTAATTTAGCTTGGTTATTTTACTATTTAAGATCATGTCCCTAGTGAGTTGTTGAAGTTCACCCCTTTATTGTTATGCAGGTTTTCGAACTAGACAGTCATGAGAGTAGGCGGAATGAGATTGAATTAGATTTGAGATCTCTAGAAGTTTAATTTATTTATTTTCTTTGTAGCCTTGTAAAGAATTCTTGTGAAATCCCGTCCTCGGAATTTCACTATTAATTACGTATCTCGTTATTTAAATTCATATTTCACGTTTACGTTATTTTTATTAGTTAATTTTAATTTCATTGATTTTTGGAATTAAATCAAATAATTATCGGGGTTGAATTTTCGTAATCAATCTTTAAAATCCGTAGACCTTTCGAGGTTACAATTTATATTTTTGAATAGAGCTTGATCTCACGAACGTGTAGGAGCAAACCGTTCGTGAAACTGAGTTATAATGAAAGAGTTATTAACATTTAAAGTTAAAGACATTTTGGTAATTTTCTTTAATTTGGAATGCTCCAGATTTCTGGAGCAAAGATTTGTGAAGCCACTTGTGTGGCTGGGATGGAAGGAAAGAAGAGAAAGGAGAGAGATGGATGGTTGAGATGAAAGGGGAGGAAATGAGGAAAATGAGGGAGAGGGGAAAGGCACGGGAGGATGGACCCGTTCCCTTTATCCCGATCCGGCCGGTTCCGTTTGTCTTCTCCGATGGTTTTTGTCGGTTTTTCCGGAGAACCACATGATTTAATCACCTAGAAAACATTCCTTATTGTTCCATCTTTCCTTTACACTCCAAATTTGATGGAAATTAGGTCGATTTCGTGATAACCGCACTAATGGGTATGAGGGAAGTTTGTCGGCGATCCACCATTTGTGGAACAATCTCCACCAGTTACCACCACCAAAGCACTTCTCTAGAGGCCAGGAACAAAGCCCAAACAGTTCTGGGGGCGGCAGAGCATCGATGGTGACAGATCGAGGCACACCCATTTCTAGGGTTCCGGCCGGGTTTGGGTAAAATTGGAGCTTTTCTAGGCCAAATTAGACTTGGCCACATGTATGAAACTTACTCCATTCATTGAGATCTACATTTCTGTGAAATTTGATAAATTTTGGAAATAGTTGAATTTTCCGACGAATCGGGACGGTTGACCGCCACCCGCGGTGGCGCGTGGCCAGTGGGCTGACGATATTTTTTTAAGTGCTATTAGATGCCTTGAGTTCATGTTTGATATCCATATGACGTAATTTGATTGTTTGAACTTAGTTTCATTACGATACCTTACTTGATCAAAATATGAATTGACGATCCGACTGTTAGATTGTCACCAAACCTTAATGCATTATAGAACATAATATTTGAGGATAGCTGGAATTGACGGATCAGGAATCCGAAGTATGGATCATCCCGACAAGACTTTTAAGTTAGAAAAATTAATTATTGACCCACTTGAATTTGTGATTAGCGGAGATCTGACCGTTGGATCGCGATGAGATTTTAGCATGTTGTTCTTTGAGCATAATGTGGACCTTAGGAAGTTACGGATCTAGATTATAATGTGCGGATCTTCCGGATTAAATTGCTAGGGTGTGGATCCCACCGTTGACTTTTGGTCAACAGGTCTTGAACCATTTGAATTACTAAAATTAGTATTACTAGAGACTCAGTGAAGATTTGCGGATTTGTCTCGGTGAGTGACTTTAATATATGTGATATGGTGGTTACCCGATTCTTTGTATTAATATCCTTTGTGGATATGACATGATTTTATAAATGTGTTTTCTGTTAAAATGTGATTCTTTTATAATTGGCCATCGATCTATTTTTATTAAATATGATTTGATTCATGGATTGGTAATATTTGTGAAAAAGTGATTCAAATTTTATATTGAAATGTTTTGTAAATTGAGGGCTAGTAGGGGACTAAGACCCTGCTTGGTTAATCCGCATTGGGGGGTCACTAGTGGTCTTGCTTGGTTAATCCGCATTAGGGGATCATACTATATATGGATCACGCTTGGTTAATCCGCGTTGAGCGATCCTTATGGTCATTTATACTTAGGGGTGATCATGCTTGGTTAATCCGCATTGGGTGATCACTACCTAACAGTTATGTAGGTGTGACTTTGCTTGGTTAATCTTTGTTAGGGGGTCACTACCTACTTGGTTATCTTGACCCTGCTTGGTTAATCAGCGTTGGGGGGTCACTAGTGGTCCTGCTTGGTTAATCCGCGTTGGGGGACCATACTATATATGGGTTGCTCTTGGTTAAACCGTGTTGGGTGATCCTTATGGCCATGTATGCTTAGGAATGATCATGCTTGGTTAATCCGTATTAGGTGATCACTTCCTAACAGCTGTAGGAGTGACTCCGCTTGGTTAATCTGCATTGGGGGGGATCATTGCCTACTTGGTTACTTTCTTAGGGGTGGCTTTGCTTGGTTAATCCGCTTTAGGGGGCCACTTCCTGTTTGGTTACTTATGTAGGCTTTGGCCAAACTGCATCCCTCAAGCCCTAGTTTTTAATGTACATATGAACGATGGTTTTGAAGAATCTTGGTGGTTTGAATGGGTAAAACTGTTGGATGTCTGGGTGACTCATTTGGAGTTGTTAGAGACTTGACTATGTTTTCATATTTATGCACTTATATTTGAGGTTTATAAACTGTGATCGAGGGTCTTTCTTTTTATTGAATATCACATACTTGTATTATTGTCACTCACCCGAGCTCCGTTTGGATGGTGCACCATTTCCATGATGTAGGCACTGATTTAACCTATGACAGGTTTGGGTAGATTATGAGAAACCGCTTAATACTCTGGTTCCGTTGAGTGGTCCGGAACCCGGTGTTGTTGGATTCCGTTGAGTGGTCCGGAATTCTTGCTTTCGCTCATTCCCATAAGGTTAGTCTAGAACCCTATATTCGAGTGAATGAGAATTACCCACAATAGACCTTGTGAATATCAAATAGATTTACCATGTTATTGCTCATAATACAAGTAGGAAATTATATAGAGTTCCTTGGTTAAATTTGTGAAATGATATGTTACTGCATTCATTGATTAACATAATTAAATGCTAAGATCATGTATCTTTGATTCATGAATTGATTAATAGACGGGATTGTGGAATGTGGCTTGAGAATAATATGTGTATCGTTGGCTATTTGATATGTTACATGTTGTGGATGGAAGTATCATGCTGAAAACATGGAATTTATATGATGGATGGAATGAGAATCTTGAACTACCTGTTGGTTTGTTTTGTAGCCTTGAACTTGGTATTGTCATGCATGTCAAGTTCTAATAATTAATTACAAAATGCTATGTATTCCTGTTAGAACGCATTGGAATAAATGTCTAAATTAGTGAACGACGAACTACGAATGGTTTGATCCCTAATGAGGGTACGTAGGCAGTCTAACGAGGCGGTTAGATGCAGCCATAAAGTATAAGATAAATTACTATGTGATTTGATTATCGAGTTGTGGTATGCCATATCCCGGAGGCGGGGTATGTTGAGATACGAGTATTTGGTGATGTCACGTGTCGATCCTGGATGTATGTCGGGATCGGGGCATGACAATTCTTGAGTTTCTTTCCAAGAGGAATTTATTTTCATCAGGTTTTAGTTTATTTTTATTTATTTAATTTTTAGCTCGTGTTCCAGATTCGAGTTTGAATTTTCTACTGACCCGAGTTTGGAGCATGGTAGAATGGTATCAAAGCATTTGGTGCCTCCCACCCAGATTCGGTCCCTTGCCTCCTCCCGAGGTATTTTCCTTAAATGGAGGCTTGATTCATGATTTTGGATTTGGATTCGTGGTTGTTGGTGGGTCGAATCCACCTGTGGTGACACTCTCGTGTGGCTGCACTGCCTGAGGCACCCAGATTTGTGGCGGTTCTGCTTGCTTGTCTCGTAGAAGCTACGAATCTCACTTATGTGGTGAAGTTGCAAGTGGTCTTCGATTGTGTGTCCTTGTCTTCCACCAAGATTAGGGGACCGGTGGATTCTATTATTGGATTAGTGTAGATTTTGTTTGTACCGCATTTGGCGGAATATGTGGACTCGCTATGAGCGTATTGATGTGGTCTCACCATCGAGCAATGATTTTGTGGTTTCGTCTTTCAGTTGTGACTTTAGGTGGTTTCGCTCTCCTGTGATGACTTTGTGTGGCCTCGCTCATCAGTGAACATCGGTGTGTGCACTAGTATTGGTTTGTTGCGTGTATCATTCTTGTGACAAATTTGTATTGGTGCACCTTGCTTGTGATAGCCGTGTAGGGGTTTTTAATTAATTGATTCTTTGTGCAAATTCACTCCAGATCAATGTATTGGTCATTGGAGAAATGTACCAAATTGACTTCTATGTATTTGTTTGTAATGATTAATGAAATACCGCCATCGCTCTTGTCAAAAAAAATTGCAGCCTGAAAAATCCACTTCTCAATTTTGTGGGCCCAATACCAAAGAGTTGGACTATTGTAGAGACTCCATTTTTCAATATCTCTATCAATGGAAAACTGAATTGTTGATCTTTCCGTGCAAAGTTTTGCAAAGATGAAATTTTTGCGATCGAATTAATATGTTGTTGCATGTCGTTATTGATCAAGACTTCTTGACTTGACTTTAGAACACAGAATAGTCAATCTGCAGTTTTTAACACTTGGCCTCAAACCATTGATCTTCATCATTTTTAATGGATTGTACTATATGTTTCAGAACATGGTGCATACCATCAAAGATCAGATGGAACTGGTCAACTTTATTTATTTATTGGAAAGAGATCCTCTCCGAATCTCTTCCACCAAAATCACTAAATCAAGTGATCCGGACCCTTAAAATTTGATCCAACGGCTAAAATTGTTATAACTTTTAAAAGGGATCTTTGTTTTTAGTCGTTGGATCAAATTTTAAGGGCTCAAATCACTTGATTTGATGGTTTTAGAGGAAGAGATCCGGAGATGATATCTTTCCTTATTGTATGATTGACATTGGGAAAGGTGGAATGAATCATGGATCTCAAGTGCAGAACTGAATGCTCTTAACTACTTGAGTTATAATCTGCTAATCAAACTGTCTTTGGACGAATGTTTACTTATGTATGATCAGAGTACATACAAAACAGATAAAACCAAACACAATTAAATATTTGCAACTACACAAGATCAACAATAGTACTTTAGGGGCAAGCATGAGGGCAATTTTTATTCAATTACTATGCCAATGCTAAAGGTCGTCATTCTTTATCTAAAAAAAAAAATGACTTAATCCATGACCAGGCATTAAATCGTGTATTCTTACATGAAATTATATTCTTAATCTAACATACAATTAATAAGCGTAGAAGAATCCTCCAAGTGTAGAAGAGTCCTATCAAACAAGTACGATTATAGTGGATGGCGTTTCTCTCCTACTTGACGTCAAGAAGAATATCTACACTTCCTAGAGACATATGTAGTTGGAGGAGGTGTCCCTATTGTTGGGGCCTCATCTCCAAGCCGAAGTATTATCTCCTCCTTGCTTTCCCTTGAGTTAATGAGTTAATGAGATATTTCTTTTCTAATGAGAAATGAATTTGCAGTTTGAAAAAAACAACATAGACCAAAACCAAAGCACAAGTTCCACGCAGATAGGCCAATATCCACTACACCGGTTAATTATTATGGATGGTTCTTTCTTTGCAAGTTGCAAAAACATGACATGACAACAATGATTGATTGATGTTTAGCTGCATTCATTATTTGTTCATAAGAATACTTTAGATTAGTTTAGACTTTATATTAGAAAAGAATGCTTTTGGAATAGTATTGTGTGTCTATTTATCTCTCAAAGAGAAATTTATAGGATGTTACAATCATTTCAATAAGGAAAGAAATAATTACATGCAATCATACTATGCTAAGAATTCCAAGATTACAGGAATATACACAAAAGTCAACACTTCCGCTCAAGTTGGTGCATATATGTCGTTGTTGACCCTAAAAACTACCAAATCTATGTGGCGCGCAGGCCGAGTAACTAGTGAGCTAACTACGTCATTTGGTTGATGCGGGGCGTGCCAACTCGTCAGCCAAGCTCGGCCGAGGAGTAAAATATGTTGATGTTGCGTCGGGTGCGCTACTGACTTCTCAATCTTGTGATTGTGGTCGAGGAAGGAACACTTTCAGCCTTCGGGTTCTAGAGCTTGAAGACAAGGCTGCTAGTTCTGCGAAGTTCACAAATCGTCAGCGTCGGATTCGGTCACAGTGATTATATTCGTAAGAGTATAAGCACGCCGAATCAACACCAATGTATAGGGGCACAGATACTCAAAACAAATATATGTCTTGATGGTGAACGTGGTTCGGCCGTCAGAATGCCGAACTCTAAAACCTACTTGTGAGTATCCAATCATAAAGTAACTCGGCGTTCAATGTGCCGAGCCCTAGTAAACTGTAACACCTCACCCCGCCGAAAAGGCTAATGAGATGACCTTTGCCAATAAAGACCCGAAAGTATTTTTCGATCGAGACTTGGATAGATAACCAGTCGACCTCGACACAGTGTTGTTTATCCAAACTTAAGGTGTTCCGTGGTCGACTGGTTCTACAACGACAGTGTTGTTTATCCAAACTGAAGGTACCACCGGTTGCCTTCACAGTGCTGTTTATCCAAACTGAAGATGTGTCGACGGAAAAAGAAAATTAAAATCTCAAGGTTGTTGAGAGGTTTCGCGAAAGCGAAGGTTTGCGCAGGGCAGTTTGTGTGTTGAATTGGAGAGAGCCTTAATGATGTCCTTCTCCCTCTATTTATAGTAGTCAACCTGCTTCCGATCAAATCACAACCATACTCGGATTAGAACTCCTTCCCCCGATCCAACCTTATCTCGGCAAGTCCTACTCATACTAGGACTTTGAACTCAACCCCCTTATCAGGCCGCATTCAATCCCAAACTTCAACATCCTGATCCTGTTGAAACTCCTTCTCATATCAGGATTCAACTACCCATGGATTCCTAATAAGACACGGCCGACCTTGGCTATGTGGCCCATAAGTCGGATGACCCCCAGCTACTCTTAAGTATGGCCTCTGGTCGAAAACAATTCTAAACTCAGCCCAAACCAATATTTTGGGCCCAAACATTGCCCCCTCGATTCTGAGGTCGTCGACCTACCCTCCTTGGTTCGAGCCTCGACCTTGAAGAAGCGAAACCGACCTAAAGACAAACACTGAATCCTCTTGAGAAATACCACCATACGCATTTATGAGACATAAACCCACGATCTCGATTCTCCCAACCGTCCTGCCACATGTCGGTCCCCTGGTTAACCTAGCAGCCCTTAATCATGACCCTCAAAAACATGCGACCGCCTAAATGTCTCTCTTGCACTAAACCCGCCGTAACACGCAATCGTGCGTCCTCGAACAGCGAAAACCTTGGTCTTTTCGCCTAGATTCTTTGAATATCTACAATGATTAGCAACTTTCCCGCTCGATTCTATCCTTAATTTTGAAAATCAAACGTTTAGCCTTCCTTCCCAAATGCCTATAAATACCCGAATCCTTTCCATTCGTACCTTACGCTTTCCAAAACCCTTGAAACTTCCTTGCCACTTTGCTTTCAAAACTTTCAAAACCTAGAAAATCCCAAGCTTTCATCTCAGAAATCTTTAAGCCTTCTTCAATGGCCTCCTTCATCTCCCAGCTCTCCAACAAGAGCAACAAGTGCAAGGACTTCATCGATCGGAACGCCATCAAGACTTTGCACTTCGAGAGTGACCTAAACACTAAGCCTGGTAAACGGGTCGTGTCTATCGTGTTCGTGTTGTTTTCGTGTAATACCTGTTATCTTAACGGGTCGTGTCGTGTCACACCCGTTATCTTAACGGATCCTTAACAGGTCGGGTCACTTTACCCATTAAGACTTGTTAAGAAAAATATTTTTTTTCTTCTCAAATTTGCACATACCACACATTGCCACATAAATATTACTTCAAAACATTAAAACACATTTGTCGTTTAAGTACTACATCTACACTCGAAAATAAGAGCCTAATAAACAAACATCCATACACTACTAGTCTATTACAAAATATTAAATGTGCAAGGATACGCAAAATGAAAAAGTTTTTGCTTTCAAGGTTGTGAAGCCTTTCTCAAAAGTTTAAACCTTGCCAATGGAACTCAAAGCTTGCATGTTATTCCTTTTACAAAATCCTCAATTTTCATCAATCATCATGGCATAAGATTTTGTGGTATCCACTAGTGTAAATATTTTAAATTGAAGATCAAATTCATTCATAGTATTCATGTAGGGTTAAGGAGTGTAGCTATAAAACATCATCAAAATCAGAGTTAAAATAACCGTTAAATCGTGATTTTTAGTTGATAACCGTCGAAAAGTTTTGTCCCGTTACTTTATATTTGAATGTTTGTTTTTTGCGATTTTTGGCGTATGCGATCTTGAAGCATATACAAACAAGTTTGATGGTTGGATCGTTGAAAGAATGCGTATCCCATCAAAACAATAGATTCACTAACACTTAGAGTATATTTATACTTTCAATAAGTATAACATAAGATTTTGTGGTATCCACTAGTGTAAATATCTTAAATTGAAGATTGAATTCATTCATTGTATTCTTATAGGGTCAAGAAGTGTAGTTGTAAAAAATCATCAAAATCGGAGTTAAAATAACCGTTAAATCATGATTTTTCGTTGATAACCGTCAAAATTTTTTGTCCCGTTACTTGATCTCTGAATGTTTGTTTTTTGCAATTTTTGGCGTATTTGATCTCAAAGTATATACAATCATGTTTGACGGTTGGATCGTTGAAACTAGTTTTGTAAAATGTGTTGGATCGTTGAAACTAGTTTCGTAGAATGCGTATCCTATCAAAACAATAGATTCACTAACACTTAAGAGTTTATTCATACTTTCATTAAGTATAACATAAGATTTTGTGGTATCCACTAGTGTAAATATTTTAAATTGAAGATCGAGTTCATTCATTGTATTCGTATAGGGTCAAGGAGTGTAGCTATAAAAAAAATCATCAAAATCGGAGTTAAAATAACCTTTAAATCATAATTTTTCGTTGATAACCATTGAAAAGTTTTGTTCTGTTCCTTGATCTGTGAATGTTTATTTTTTGTGACTTTTAGCGTATGCAATCTTGAAGCATACACAAACAAGTTTGACGGTTAGTTTCATATAATGTGTATCCCATCAAAACGATAGATTCACTAACACTTAGAATTTAGGGTTAAACTCTGTTTACTACCCTCATGTTTCGTGGTTTTCAACATTTGGTAGATCAAGTTTTTTTCATCCTAGAGTCATACCTAAAGTGTAAATTTTGGGACAGTCTCATACATCAATTAGTCAAATTGTTAAGTTTTCCGTTAACTGATGACGTGGCACCCACGTGGACAATGACTGGGCACCACGTGTCATTAAAAATATTAAAAATATAAATTAAAAAAAAAAATTCTTTCCTGCAACCCGCACCCTCCCTAGCTTATTTTCTTTTTTTTTCCTCTCTTTTCTTCTTCTTCTTCCCATATTCGGTTTTTTTTTTTTCTTTTCTTCTTCTTCTTCTTCCTCCTCCTTCTTCTTCTTCTTCCCATTCCCATATTCATTTTTCTTTTCCTTTCTTTTCTTTTCTTCTTCTTCTTCTTCTTCCTCCTCATTCTTCTTCTTCCTGGTTTCCTTCTTCTTCCCAGATTCGTTTTTTTTTTCTTTTCTTCTTCTTCTCTTCTTCTTCCGGGTTTCCTTATTCCCAGATTCGGTTTTTTTTTCTTCTTCTTCTTTTTATTTTCTTTTTCTTCTTCTTCTTCTTTTTCTTCTTCTTCCCAGATTCGTGTTTTTTTTTTTCTTCTTCTTCTTCTTCTTCTTCTTCTTCTTCCCAGATTTAGGTTTTTTTTCTTCTTCTTCTTCTTCATCTTCTTCCCAGATTCGGTTTTTTTATATTAATATTTTTAATGACACGTGGCGCCCAGTCATTGTCCACGTGGGCGCCACGTTATCAGTTAACAGAAAACTAAATAGTTTGACTAACGGATGTATGAGACTGTCCCAAAATTTACACTTTAGGTATGACTCTGGGATGAAAAAAAACTTGATGTACTAAATGTTGAAAACCACGAAACATGAGGGTAGTAAACAATCTTTTACTCTAGAATTTATTTATCTTTCATTAAGTATAACATAAGATTTTGTGGTATCCTCTGGTGTTAATATTTTAAATTGAAGATCGAATTCATTCATTGTATTCATATAGGGTCAATGAGTGTAGCTATAAAAAATCATCAAAATCGGAGTTAAAATAACTGTTAAATTGTGATTTTTTGTTTATAATCGTCGAAATTTTTTGTCCCGTTACTTGATCTCTGAATGTTTATTTTTTGCAATTTTTGGCGTATTCGATCTCAAAGTATATACAATCATGTTTGACGGTTGGATCGTTGAAACTAGTTTCGTAAAATGTGTATCCCATCAAAACAATAGATTCACTAACACTTAAGAGTTTATTCATACTTTCATTAAGTATAACATAAGATTTTGTGGTATCCACTAGTGTGAATATTTTAAATTGAAGATCAAGTTCATTCATTGTATTCATATAGGGTCAAGGAGAGTAGCTGTAAAAAATCATCAAAATCGGAGTTAAAAAATCGTTAAATCGTGATTTTTCGTTGGTAACCGTCGAACAATTTTGTCCCGTTACTTGATCTCTGAATGTTTGTTTTCTGCAATTTTTGGCGTATGTGATCTCGAAGTATATATAAACATGTTTGACGGTTGGATCGTTGAAACTAGTTTCGTAGAATGCATATCGCATCAAAACAATAGATTCACTAACACTTAAGAGTTTATTCTTACTTTCATTAAGTATAACATAAGATTTAGTGATATCCACTAGAGTAATATATTTTAAATTGAAGATCGAGTTCATTCATTGTATTCGTATAGGGTCAAGGAATGTAGCTATAAAAAATCATCAAAATCGGAGTTAAAATAACCGTTAAATTATGATTTTTCGTTGATAACCGTCGAAAAATTTTCTCCTGTTACTTGATCTCTGAATGTTTATTTTTTGTGACTTTTAGCGTATGCAATCTTGAACCATATACAAACAAGTTTAATGGTTGGATCGTTAAAATTAGTTTCGTAGAATGCGTATCCCATCAAAATGATAGATTCACTAACACTTAGAGTTTATTTATACTTTCATTAAATATAATATAAGATTTTGTGGTATCCACTAGTGTCGATATTTTAAATTGAAGATCGAATTCATTCATTGTATTCATATAGGATCAAGGAGTGTACCTGTAAAAAATCATCAAAATCGGAGTTAAAATAACTGTTAAATTGTGATTTTTCGTTTATAACCGTCGGAAAGTTTTGTCCCTTTACTTAATCTCTGAATGTTTATTTTTTGCAATTTTTGGCGCATGCGATCTCAAAGTATATACAAATATGTTTGACGGTTGGATTGTTGAAACTAGTTTCGTATAATGCATATCCCATCAAAACAATAGATTAACTAACACTTAAGAGTTTATTCAAACTTTCATTAAGTATAACATAAGATTTTGTGGTATCCATTAGTGTAAATATTTTAAATTGAAGATCGAGTTCATTCATTGTATTCATATAGGGTCAACGAGTGTAGCTGTAAAACATCATCAAAATCAGAGTTAAAATAACCATTAAATCGTGATTTTTGATTGATAACCGTCGAAAAGTTTTGTCCCGTTACTTGATCCCTGAATGTTTGTTTTTTGTAATTTTTTGTTGATGCGATCTCGAAGCATATACAAACAAGTTTGATGGTTAGATCGTTGAAATTAGTTTCGTAGAATTCGTATCCCATCAAGTTCAATGATATATATATATATATTTATTAAGTAGATTTAAATTTATTTATTTTGTACATATAACACTTAATAAATTGAATGATAAAATTGTTAATTTAATATATATAATTATTATAGTATTTTTTTTAGGGTTATAAAATTAATATTTTGCATATCGTGTATCGTGTTACCCATGTGTATACCCGAACCAACCCATTATCTTAACAGGTTCTTATCAAGTTACCCGATAACGACCCGATTCGTTATCGTGTCGACCCGAACACATGTTAATTTCGTGTCGTGTCATGTCGGGTTATCGGGTCGTGTCAGCAATTGCCAGGCCTACTAAACACTACTCATCAAATCCTGCGACCACTCTTTAAAGACGCAGTGCCATTGTCCATCACCAACCTATTCAAAGAACACTGCCTGGCACATTTGCTGCAAGGATTTGATTGGTCGAAGTGGTGCCTGACAAAGCCTCAATGAGTCTGGCCTTCGACCAAAGCGAACTGGGCGGCCTGGGTAGTACGAATGGAAAAATTCTTTGGTAAAGAATGGGAGGCTCTCAGCATCCACGACGCCATTAAGGTTTCGACCATGGAGATTACCATGGATAAAGAACTCCTTATGTCAGCTCTAAGCCTCTGGTGCTTGGCCACCAACACCATGGTCCTTCCGTTCGGCCCTATCACCCCCACCATCCTTGACATCTTGGCTATCCTTAGGACTCCTCATTCTGGCATTCCAATAGACGCTGCCCTTATTGGATGCTCATCAAACCTCGACCTCAAGGTACTATTCAACGAACGAGCAGTCGAGACGTTGAGCCAAGAAGGTCAAGAGCCTTCAAAAGAGGAAGTTCAGAAGTTGCATAAGAATTTTCTTAACTACAACACCCTCATCCTCCATTTTGCTGGCCGAGAGGAGGTGAGTCTGCGGAGGGGCGAGCACGAGGCTTTCCTATTTTACTGGTACAACAAGTTTATCTGTTGTACCAAGTCGAATAAGTGTTTGGTCGAAAAAATACCGTGGTGGAAGCCCTGGCTAGTGGTCATTCTCTGGTGCTCAGTCCGGCTATCCTTACCAACCTTCTACGCTACCTGGCTGAAACGACCGCCACCAAGATCGACCCGTACCAGAATGGACCTCTCTGGGTATTCTAACTCTGGCTGCAGGTTTATTTCTCCACACTTCGGCCAGAAATCCCCAACCTTCAGTCCACTGTAGCACTCGGCCATCAGTTGGCTCCTCGACCAGTGCCTCCTCACTGAGCTGACGAAGTCTTCAAACACTTCTTTGGCCTAAACATCTTCTCTGACGATGAATTTTTGATATGTCGTTGTCAGGAATACCCTCACTCCATCAGACTTCCCACATCAACCTAGAATGAAAGCGAAGATGCTGGTTTTCGTCAAAACTGGGGTTCGTTCGTGTTAACTCACGACCTTGCGCTCAGTTGCGATGCTCGCCGAGCAAGTTGGGAAGTCTACCACCGCCACTTTGCTACCCCACAGCTTAGCTACCTCCAAGGTTGCCCGGTGCCTCTACTTACTTCCCACTCCCTTTTAAGCCAATGACGCCTCTCTGGTTCCTCAGAAAGGGAGTGCAAAGACACCGAGAAGGAGTTTCAGGAACGGTGCAAGAAATTCCACCTTCGACCAACTGTTCTTGAATCTCTCGGCATCGACACCTTCTACGACTGGTGGGAATAATATACCCACAACTTTTTTGATGCTTCAGTCGAAAACGTAGTCAACAAAATTTTTGGTGACCGACCCAAAAAAACTTTTGCCCCTCAATCCAAAGAGACGCCCCAGGGTATACAATTATCTTTACCTTTATTCTTCAAACACTTAATCGATTTTACTAATTAGATT
This sequence comes from Malus domestica, assembly GCF_042453785.1. Lineage (NCBI taxonomy): Eukaryota > Viridiplantae > Streptophyta > Magnoliopsida > Rosales > Rosaceae > Malus > Malus domestica. The sequence continues at coordinate 11,618,546 of NC_091667.1, read as the reverse complement.
TCGCTTTCTCAGGCGGTCGAGTATTGAAACAGGCAGACGTGATCGCCCCAGCTGTGGCCAAGAAAAAACTGGCCCCTTCCTCCAAGAAATCTAAAACCACCGCACAAAACACACCAAGCAAACAGCCTCGTCCTGACACCAAGACGGCAGGTGAAGCCCCTCGCCCCACAAAACGCATCAAGAAATTGGCGAAGAAAGAAGCATGGGAGATTCATGTTATCTCCAACCACACTTCCGAAGCGACCACTCCTAGTGTCTCTCCTCCTGTTCCTGTTGTCCAAGCCTCAACGGAGAAACGGCCAACTCCAACCAACCTAACACCCCAAGCTCACCTGGCCCCTGAGGTCATCGAGGTCGTGGTCAAACCAGTTGTTGTACCGTTGGTCGATACGCCTGCAACTTCGGGGCAGACTGTAGCACCCGTCTTAGGGGAGGCAACCCCTTCGATCGGGAAGAATCTCCCCAAGAATCCAAAATAATCAATGATCATTTTAGAAGAGGTATGATTATACTGGCAACTCCCTTCACTCTTTAAATTCGAAAGTACTAACAATTCTTTTGTTTTAGGATGACGAGAGTGATGAGATTCCGCTGGTGAGTCGTTCTCGACCAACCAAACCTCCTTCCATTGATCTTCCCCTTATGGTTGAGGCGACCGATCAGGTCAATCCTCCTACAGTCGATCGTGGAAAAAGGCCTTTCATTGAGCCTGAAGCGATGTCAGAAACTCTAGTTCACCCGTAGGACCAAGACCTCGACATTCCCTTTCAAGAACTGACTTCGACTTTTGTAAGGCTCGACTACTTTCTCTTGTCAATTGTATTATAATGAGTCTGAACCGAGAAAAATATTAAATGTCAGGTGCCCAGTTATTCATTTCATTGAAAATTCTATGCGCCGAAGGGTGTTATCTATATTTCCTGGCCACTTCAGTGGCCGTCGAACGTAGATAACCTTCATCGGCCACGTGAATTAAGAAGCAGTCTAAAACACTAGGCTCGGCCATTAAGCTCTTTAGGTTCAAGCAACGAACCAGGAGACATGGCCAAAGTTTCATCTCGGCATGTCTAAAATAAACTCTTTCTGCTACATTCTTTTATGATTTTCTTTTCGCTTAAATTCTTTTCGTGTGCAGCCTTTATGGGAAGTCGAGTTCGATGCTCTCTTATCGAGTACTTCAGGGGTGGCTGGCTCTTCGGCAGCTACACAAGTTCTCGTATGCCAGGGCTTCGATTCAGTGGGTGCATGTTTGAACGATCTCGCAACTGATGGTCAATTGAGCACTGAAGCTATCACTCAAACGTCTTCTACCTTGGAATGAACCCAAGAATATTTCGGTATTTTTGAGAAAGCTCTTCGGGCTGAAGACGACTTGAAAGCTGCAATAGTTGCTCGAGATGCTCTTCGTTCATAAGTCAAAGTTTTAAAGGCGAAAAAAAAGACCCTGGCCGACCTTGACCGTCAAATTGCCGAACTCCAAAATCTAAGGTCGGCAATTGCTTCCGAGCTTGCAAAAGATTTTGAGTCGAGCGGCAAGTCTTGCTTAACTGACTATGCAACTAGCGTGAAGCGGGTCGAGCAGCTGAAGATGGACAAGAGGAATCGGCAAGCTGAGGTCAAGATGAGCGAGGTGCGGTAATTAGAGTTGAAGGCCGTTCTTGAATCTCTCCTACCTTCATCATCCTAGAAGTATTTGATTATAACTGATCGCCCCACTCCATTTGTACAACTTTTTGCGAACTTAATGAAAAGAACTTTTATTCCCGAATCTCCCATGTGACTGGATAGTATTTTTTTTAAAACCTGTCATTGATTGGCAACTTGTGAACTACACTAGTTTTATCCCTAAGATGGTATGCTCCCTTACCGAGAACCTTATGAATAACGAATGGCCCTTCCCAATTTGGCAACCACTTGCCAAACCTAGGGTCTTTAATTCCTACGGGTAGTATGGTTTGCCAAACCAACTCTCATTCGCCGAACATTTTTTGTCTAACTCGTTGCCAAACCAACTCTCCCTCGGCGATCTTCTTTTGTGCCACTAATAAGTTATAAGCATTAAGCCGAGCTTCTTCTAAATTTTCTAACTCTTGTCTCATGGCCCAACTGTACTCGGCGCTAAACAAACTACTTTGTTCAATTACTCGCAACGAGTTTATACTTAACTCGACTGGCAACATTACGTTGTTTCCATAAGTCAAACCGTATGGAGTCGTTCCAGTGGCTGTCCGTAAAGAAGTTTGATAAGCCCATAACGCTTCATTTATCTTTAAATGCCACATACCCGGCCTTTCTTTTATCATCTTTTCGAGAATACCGATTAGAACCTTATTACTTGCTTCGGCTTGTCCATTTGCCTGCGATAATACGACGTAGATTGCTCGAGTCGAATCCTTAGATTCACCGAATATTCCTTAAACCTGTCGGATGTAAAGATCGTACCATTATCTATTATGATTGTTTCTGGCACGCCGAATCTAGTCACAATGTTTTCTTCAACGAAATTACAAACTTCTTTAGAGGTTAGCTCGGCATATGACTTGGCTTCGACCCATTTGGTGAAGTAGTCTGTTGCAACGAGTATCCACGCATGTTTGGTTGCACCAGAAGATGGTGTGATTTTCCCGATTACATCCATGGCCCATCCTCGAAACGGCCATGGTTTGGTGACCGAATGTAGTGATTCGACCGGAACTCTCTGTATAGGCCTATGGATTTGACACTGTACACAACCCTTTGCGTACTCAATACAATCATTCAGAATACTTGGCCAGAACTAGCCATGCTGCTGAAGCAGCCAATGCATTTTTCATCTAGATTGGTGAGCTCCGCAAATTCCTTCATGTACTTCTGCCATTGCTTGAGCAGTTTCATGTGGGCCGAGGCATAACAGCAGTAACCAATCCTCACCTTTTCAATACAACTCCTTCTGGTATAATACGTAGTTTGTGGCATAAGCCCTTGTCTGTCGATCATATTTTTCGTTAGGGTTATCAATGTATCGCATAATCGTCCTTCTTCAATCGTCTGGTAATGCATCGACAACACAAACCTCAACAGTGTCCTTTCGTTCTAACAACGAAGGCAAGGACATAACTCGTGTACGGATCACGCAATCACGTTGGAGAACTTACTGATTAATTAAGGCCGAATGTGCTTGTCGTGACACATGTATTTCTCGGCCTAATTTGCCCCCCATCAGTTGTGCTCCGGAGGCTATTTGAGCTAATTCGTCGGCGTCAGTGTTATGAACTCGTGAAATGTGTTTGAAAGTAACACCGTCGAAAGATTCGGCCAAATAGCTGGCAACCATATGGTAAAGCGCCAGAGTACAACTCATGCAACGAAAAGTACATCGAGGTAGATGACAAGTTCAGAGTCACCAAGAACAAGGACATGAGTTACCCGTAAATCGTGTAGTATACTGAGGTAGATGACAAGGGCTTCGTATTCGGCTTGATTATTCGTACAATTGAAATCAAGCTCGAGAGAAAAATACCAACGATTATGAGTGGGGGATTGAATAACAATCCCAACGCTAGCCGAGACTGAAGTACTGGAACCATAAAAGTACATCGTTCAGTAATTACCACGTATTGCCACCATTCCGATGTCAACGTCATTGCCCCCGAACTCATACGAGGAAAGGTGTTGGGCAAAAAAATCGTCCAAAGCATGACCTTTGACAGCTTTCTGGGGCACATATTGCAAGCTAAACTCAGAGAGAGCCATCGTCCACTTGCCAATTCGGCCTTTTACGATCGGCCGAGTGAGCATGTAACCAATGACATCGGCCTGGGTGATGACTTGAGTGACTGATGGGAGCATATAATGTCTGAGTTTTGACGCAGCGAAAAACTAACAAAAGACAAAACTTCTCGACAATAGAGTAATTAATCTCTAGTGGATTGAGATTTCGGCTAAGGTAAAAAATGACCTGTTCTTGCTCAGCGTCATTGTCTTGTGCAAGAAGGCATCCGATGGATTCTTCAGCCGTTGAGATATATAGCTTAAGAGGTCGGCCCCGTCGTGGTGGGACGAGGACATGCAGAACTGTTAAGGAGACCTTGACCTGTGTAAATGCCTCTTGGTGTTCTGAACGCCATTCGAAGGTGTCGGAGTCCTTAAGTTTCAAAAGCATGGAGAATGCTTTCATTTTCCCGTCTGAATTGGCAATAAATCGACGGAGAAACTTGATCTTGCCGAGCAATGATTGTAGTTGTTTCTTAGTCGTTTGGGGTGGAGCATTAATGATTGCGTGAGCCTTGTTGTCGTCCACCTCAATACCACGGTGATGGACGAGGAATCCTAAAAAATTTCCGGCTGAGACGCCAAAAGCACATTTGGCAGGATTCATCTTAAGATTATGCCAGTGCATGCGCAGGAACAACTAACGGAGGTCATCCAAATGTGTCTGCTGACGTGCTGATTTGATTATCACATCGTCGATGTAGACTTCGACGATGGTACCAATTAAATCATGAAAAATAGTGTTTATAGCTCGTTGGTATGTGGCACCGGCGTTCTTAAGGCCAAAGGGCATGACGACCCATTTGTATGTGCCGAGTGCCCCGAGGCAACGAAAAGTGGTTTTATGGACATCAGCTTCGGTGATGAAAATTTGGTTATAACCAGCATGCCCATCCATAAAAGATAAGATCTCGTGGTATGCTGCGGCGTCAATTAACAAATCGAAGATCGGCATCGGGTATTCATCTTTAGGCGTTGCTAGGTTCAGATTACGAAAATCGATACAGATGCGTAGGGCACCATTCTTCTTTAGCACCAGGACGATATTGGCCAGCCACTCGACGTATCGAGAGGTCCGAATAAACCCAGCTGTTAAAAGTTAAACTAGTTCATCTTTTATACCGAGTTGTACTTCGGTCGAGATCAACACCGCTAGTATTTTTCTCTTAAGCTTGATTTTGATTGTACAAATAATCAGGCCGAATACGCAGCCCTTATCATCGACCTCAGCATCTTTCACAACTTGAGGGCAACCCGCGTACTCGTCCTTAGCGATTCGAAACTTGTGATTAACTAACTCAATGAAACTTTCCGTTGCATGAGTTGTACTCTGTTGCCTTATCACATGGTTGCCAACTATTTGGCCGAGTTGTTCGACGGTATCACATTCAAACACATCTTCCGTGTTCGAAACACCGACGCAGACGAACTGGCTCAAATAGCCTTCGGAGCATAACTCCTGGGGGCGAGCTAGGCCGGGCTATACCTGTAGTACGACAATCACACCCAGCCTTGGTTAATCAATAAGTTCTCCAACACAACTACTTGATCCGTACACGAGTGATTTCCTTACCTTCGTTGTTAGAACGAGGAGATCCTGCAGATGTGTGTGCTGTCAAGACATTACCAGACGACTGAAGAAGATCAATCATGTGATATCTCGATAACCCCAGTGACAAACACGACCGCAAGACAAGGGTCCATGCCTTAAATTACGTGTTGTACCAGAATAAGTTGTACTGGAAGGGTGATGATGGTTTATTGTTATTGTGACTCAGCCCACATGAGGCTGCTTAAGAAATTGCAAAAGTACACGAAGGAATTTACGGAGCTCATCAATCGGGACTCAAGATTCTTTGGCCAAGTATATTGAAGGATTGTATTGAGTGCGTACAAGGATGTGTACAGTGTCAAATTCATAAGCCTATACAAAAAGTCCCGGCCGAATTACTTCACTTAGTCACCAAACCCTGGCTGTTCAGAGGATGGGCCATGGACGTAATCGGCAAAATTACGCCGTCTTCCGAGTCAGCTAAGCATGTGTGGATACTTGTTGTAACAGACTACCTCACCAAATGGGTCGAAGCAAAGTCATACGCCGAGTTAACGTCTAAAGAAGTTTGTAATTTTAGGGAAGAAAATATCGTAACCAAATTCGGCATACCAAAAATAATCATAACGGATAACGGTACAATCTTTACATCTAACAGATTCAAAAAGTACATAGCGAGTTTAAAAATTTAACTGGAACAGTCCCCGCTGTTTTACTCACAGGTAAATGGACAGGCCGAAGCAAGTAATAAGATTTTAATCAGTATTCTTGAAAATATGATAGAAGAAAGGCCTGTCATGTGGCATTTGAAATTAAATGAGGTATTATGGGCTTATCAAACTTCACCTCGATCAGCAACCAAGGAGACCCTTTACGTGTTAACTTATGGGCACGATGCGATGCTACCAGTTGAGTTAAGTATAAACTCATTACGAGTAATTGAACAAAGTAGTTTGTTCAGTGCTGAATACAATCAGTCCATGAGACAAGAGTTAGAAAACTTTGAGGTTGCTCGACTTGATGCTTATAATTTATTGGTGGTGCAGAAAAAGATTGCCGAGCAAGCCTATAATCAACGAGTCAAACAAAAAACGTTCGACGAGGAAGAGTTAGTATGGCAAATCGTGTTACCCGTAGGGATGAAAGATCCCAAATTTGGGAAATGGTCGCCGAATTGGGAAGGACCGTTTGTCTTCTATAAAGTTCTCGGCATGGGGACATACCACCTTAAAGATCGAACTGGTCTAATTCATAAACTACTAATCAATGGGAAATACGAGAATAAAAGTTTTGTTTCATTAATTTTGCAAAAAGGCTTACAAACAAGAATTACAAAAAGAATCCAACAGTTGGTTAATAAGGCCAAAATCCTAAGGGGTCGAAGGAAGGAAGGCTTTAAGAGCGGCTTTCAATTCTAACCACCTTACTTCACCCATTGTAACTTCGGTTTGTCTTGTTCTTTTATCAAGCTGTAGTTGTTGTATCCGCTTTGAGTTGGCTATGTGGTATGTCAGGATGGACTTATTCGCCTCAAAATCTTTCTCGAGCTCTGAAGCGACGATCGACCTTTGACGCTGGAGTTTGGCGATCTGACGATCAAGGTCAACCAGTCGAGTCTTCTTTGCTTTTATAGCTTCAACCTTCGGTTGGCTAGCATCATGAGCTGCCTTTATAGACTTAAGGTTGTCCTCGGCTCGGAGAGCCCTTTCAAAAGTGGCGAAGTATTGTCGGGTCCGCTCCAAGATATTGGATAAGTGGACAACACTTTCGGTGCTCAACAAGCCATCGGCTGCAAGATCCTTCAAGCACTATTCTACAAAGTCGATGCCTTTACATTGAAGGACTTGTGAGGCCAAAAGGGATAGGAGTTCCTGAAACTTGACGAAGGTATTGGATTCGACCGCGATTACTGAAGGCTCGGTCGACGCAGCAGAAAGCCCGGCTACTCCAGAAGTACTCGAGAGGAGAGCGTCGAGCTCGACTTCCCATGAAGCTGCACAAAGAAGAAGTTAGTAAAGAAGAGTCCAAAAGAATATCAGATAAATAAGTTGTGATAGACCTGTCGAGATGAGACCTCGGCCATATCAGCTAGAGGCTATCTACATTCGATGGCCATTGAAGCAACCAAGAAATATAAATAACACCATTTGACGCGTAAAATTATCGGTGAAATGAACGATAAGGCACCTGGCATTTTCATGGTTGCTCTTGGTTCATAATTCAAAGGTTAGGAATTGAAAATGGGACATGGTAACGGTTCTTACAAAGGTTAAAGTAACATCCTGGGGAGGGATATTGAGATTCTGGTCCTAGGGATGAATCGGCATCTCGGCTGTTGCTTCTGGCTCGACATGGAGTGGTGTTTCATAACCCAAACTTGCTTCAGCTGTGGGAGCATCGGCTTGATCCACCGCCTCGACTGCCAGTTGAGAAGTGATAGTCGGCAATTCAGCTGGTTGAGGATGTTTTACCGGTAGGGGCCCTTCACTTTCATCCTTCTAGACAATGGATTAGTCATTAGACAATGAGTTCGAGATAAAAAGAACATTATAAAATTTTATACCTCTTATTCTAGGATGATTGTTGAAGCTTTTTTTGGATTCGGGGGGAGAATTTTTTTTGCTACAGAAGTTGCTCTCTTCGGGGTAGCAACCGCTAGGCCGACTTCGACGTGAGCAGCGGCCAGTGTTGAAGTTGCAGGCTATTCGACAGCCGGATTGGTGACCAGCTCAATCACTAAGTCTCCCTACACCATGGCCGAGACCTTGACAGCAGGGGAAATGAGAAAGGCACTGGGAGTAGTTGCTCCCATGGTTTGGCTAAAGATAACATGGATCTCTTGTTCCCCTTTCTTTGCCAATTTCTTGACACATTTTCTCGCTCGGGGAGCTTCATCAACCGTCTCGGCATTCGGACGAAATCGTTTGCTTGATGGGGTTGGTGCGACAGTTGCAGTTTTCCTCATGGGAGTGGCAAGTTTTTTCTTAGCTGTGGCCATCCCAATCACCTAAAAACACTGAGCTTGAATAAAAAAGAAGTCCGAAATAAAAAAGTAAGAAAAATAAAAAGGAAAACTATATACCTTGGGCCATTTCTCTGGATTTTAGGGCGAGAGTCTTTTTGGGGTCGTCGCCAAAAAGCTTTTGTGAGATTTCCTCAGCCGAAGTTCTGAAGAAATCCTTAGTATAGGTATCCCACCAATCGGCAAAGATGCTAGCATAACGGGATTCTGGAGTTTTCAGTCGAAGACTGAATTTGGCACACCGCTCCTTGAAATCCTTCTTAGCTACTTCACACTCCCTCTCTGAAGAGCCGGAGAAGCGTTCTCGGCTCAAGAGGGAGAGAGAAGTAAGGAATGGCATATGGCATCCTTGAAGAAAACCCAGTTGACGAGCCAATAAGTTTGGGTGATAAACTTCCCAGCTTCCTCGTCGAGCCTTGCAACCATAGGGCAGGTTGCGAGTGATGATAAATGACCCCTAGAAATTTTGAAGATCAGCTTCGTCGGCATCTTTCCATGCCAATGTTGAAGGATGATGGAAGGGGGGTACGCTCGGCGATGGCAAATATGGAATTCGTCGTCCGACAGGTCTTTTAGGCCAAAGAAATATTTGAAGATCTCTTTGGCCAAGTGGGAAAGAATGGGTCGTGAGGCCAGCTCAAGGCCTATGGCTTCGGAAGAGTTGAAACTTGCAAGGTCTGGCCGCAACGCAGAGAAATAGACCTGCAACCAGAGCTGAAAAACCCAGAGCGGGCCGTTTTGGTGAGGTTAGCAAGAACGGCCGGACTAAGGGCCAGGACATGACCGCTAGCCAAGGCTTCGGCAATAGGCATATTCTCGGCCAAGCATTTATTTGACTTGGCACAATATATATATTTGTTGTACCAGTAGAATAAGAAGGCCCCGTGTTCACCCTTTTTAAGATTTTCCCCTCTCGAGCCAGTGAAGTGAGTGATTAGGGTGTTATAGTTGAAGAATTTTTTATGTAGTTTATACGCATCTTCCTTCGGCAGCTTTTGGTTTTCCTTTGTCAGGGATTCAATGGCATGCTCCTCGAAAATGGTTTTCAGGTCCAGGTCAAATTGATACCCGGAGAGAGACTTGTCGACTGGGAGGCCGTTAGGAGAGGTGCCAAGTATGGTTGTGATGCCCATCACTGTTGGGCCAAGGGGCCGAGGGGGAGAACCATCGTATTGGTGGCCGAGCACCAGAAGCTCAAAGCAGCCATCACGAGCTCTCGATCTAAGCTCATCTCGATGGTCGAGAGTTTAATGACATAAAAAATGCCTAGAGCTTTCCATTCGTCGCCGAAATGTGGCTCCATCCGAGTGAACCAGGCAACCTAGGCCGCAGTGATCGAAGGCCAAACGCCTTAGGGTTTGGCCAATTCCCATTTCGACCAATCATACCCTTGGAATAAGGGTTTCAAGCAATGTTCCTTGAGCATTTCGGTGATCACTTCTGGAACATCGTCTTTGAACAATGGACCGAGGGTTTAGTGGGAAGCATTTGGCTCATCCTCAAATCAGATGGTTTTGATAGTGTTTCGATTAGTGATGCTTTGGCATTTAGTGCATTCCTCGACCAACTTGGTGATGAAAGTATTGGCAGCCATTGAAGAAGATGAAGGTTTTATAGGTTTCAAAGGAAGGTTGGTTTTTCTAGTATTGAGAGCAAGTGGCAATGAGATTTGAGATTTTTAAAAGCGTAAGGTATGAATGAAGGAAAACTGAGTATTTATAGGTGTTTTGGGAGGAAGATCAATAGTTCTTAGGGGGTAAAATCGACCAGAGGATTTTGTAATCATGATGGATATTCAAAGAATCCAGGTGAAGAGATCGAAGACCGAAGAACTCATGGATTGAGGATGCACGTTTTCATATGACAGCAAATTTAATGGCGAAGAGACGTTTCGATGGTTGCACGTTTCAAATGTCATTATTAATGGCAGACGAGTAAGCTGAGGAATCGCCACGTGGCAGAGCATCTGACAAATTAAGATCGTGCAATCGTGCTTCATAAATGCACCTGAGTGGGTAGAATATTTGAGATTTTTCGTTGTCTTTCGAAGATATACTAAAGGTTTGATTTCACTTTTTCAAGGTCGAGGCTCAGCCAGAATTTTTAGGCCGAGGACCTCAGAAGCAATGGACCAATGTTTGGACCCAAAATGATATTTTGGGCTGAGCTCAGAAATATTCTCGGCCCAATGGTGTTTATTTAGAATCTTGTCATGGGCCGGCCCTGTCGAGGTTGGCCGAATCCTGCTACGAAGAGGATTATTTCGAATAAAGGTGAAGTAGTTGAATCCTGGTATAATAAGGAGTCTCAAAGCTGAAGTACTTGGTATTAGGAGATGAACCTAGTTTGTTTGAAGGTTTGGTTCAAAGTCCTATGAAGATTAGGATTGGTCGAAGTTTAATCAGATTGGTTTAAGGAGTTCTAATCCTAATATATTTCTAGTTCGGCCATAGGGGTTCTCGCTGATATAAATAGAGAAGGGAGTGCATCATTCAAGGGCTTCTCCAATTCAACACACAAACTACCTTACGCAAACTCTCGCTCTACGCGAAACCTCTCAACAACCTTGAGATTTTTATTTTCTTTTTCTCACCGACACATCTTCAGTTTGGATAAACAACATTGTGAAGGCAACCAACGACATCTTCAGTTTGGATAAACAACACTGGAGCCATAGAATCAGCCGATCAATGAGCACCTTCAGTTTGGATAAGCAGCACTACTTGTCGGCCGATTGATTACCTATCCAAGTCTCGGTCGACAAGGATTTTTAAGTCCTTGTTGGTAGAGGTCATTTCATCAACCTTCTCGGCAAAGTGAGGTGTTACAGGTTACTACATTCGGCACATTGAAAGCCAAATTTGATATTTGAACTTCGCAGAACTAGCAGCCTTGTCTTCAGGCTTTAGAACCCGAAGATCGAGACGTGTTCCTTCCTATGACATTGGAATATTTCTTGCTGCCTTTTCTCCATATTTATTGAATCCAATATTTTTCAATTTTAATTCTTCTTCTCTTGAAACATTTTATTTTATTTATATTTCTTCATAGGAAGTGACTCATATCTTGTCTTACATCACTTAACTTGACCTCAACCATCTGATCTTCGACCTCAAGATCCAGATTAATGGTTGGAGAGCAAGTGTGTAAAAAATAAATAAATGAAGGAAAGAGAAAAAGAAGTACAAACCGATCGATTACAAAACTTTGCTAAAATTGATACATAACACAAAATGACTACATCTTACCAAACTCAACTCGAGCGAAGTTACATGGTGTATTTATAAAGACGCAATTCTTAACAAACATGAAAGCAATCGTAAACCCTCCTAAATAATAGGAAAGTAACCTAAGATCATGTGGCACAGAAGGATTTAAGAGTAGTGTAGATTGACTGAATTACTCTTTCTTTTCTTAAAGTCGACAAGACTAAACAAATAATGAATGCAACCAAACATAGTAATTAGGTTTTAATTCGACCGGTGGAGTGGATACTGGTCTATGTGTGGAACTTGTGCTTTGGTTTTGGTCTATGTTGATATTTTCAAACTGCAAGTTCTTTTCTCATCAGAAAAGAAATATCTCAGTAACTCATTAACTCAAGGGAAAGCAAGGAAGAGACAATACTTCGACTTGGAGTTGAGGCCCCAACAACCATGGGGAAACCTCCTCCAACTACATATGTCTCTAGGAAGTGTACATATTCTTGTTAACGTCAAGTAAGAGAGAAACGCCATCCACTATAGTCTTATTTGTTTGATACGACTCTTATACACGGACGATTCTTAAAATAATGAATGCAACCAAATATAGTAATTAGGTTTTAATTCGACCGGTGGAGTGGATACGGGCCTATGTGTGGAACTTGTGCTTTGGTTTTGGTCTATGTTGATTTTTTCAAACTACTGCAAGTTCTTTTCTCATCAAAGAAACGCCATCCACTAGTCTTACTTGGTTGATATGACTCTTCGACACTTGATAGACACGATTCTTCTACAATTAATGGGTTTCTGTTTAAGAAGTTGAGGTTCCACCATAATATCTCAGTAGTCACATTCGCTCCACGTCATCCCGTTGTTTGTCCACATGTTAGGTTTGAAAATTTTTCCGCAAAAAACAGGAAAAAAAAGAAGTTAATTTTTGCATATATGTAACACATTTATAGTTGATCTCATGAGTTCCTTCCGTAAGGGTTTATGATATTTGTATTGACACTCTTATAAGGTTTTATCATATTTATATGGCTAATTGCAAGACTTATCAACTTCGCATTTGGGTACTTCTAAATGTGTTGGACCTTCATGCTCGAAATCTTAATTCAAAAATGTGTAATTTGTATTGGAATGCAAAATTTAAAATAAAAATAAAAAATGATGTTAACGTGTGACTCATGAGCTTAGTAGGTTGAGTTTGGATGACTCATTAGCTTAACGAGTTGGGGGTGACTAATTAGCTTAACGGGTCAGGTGAAACACGATCCAAACCTAATAAACGGGACCCATTTACAGGTTACCAGCAGATAGTAAAGGAGATGAAAGTTTCAGACTCTCAGCATCAAATTAAGGCATTAGAGTCATCTGTTTCAATTCCTGCAGTGGTTTGAAGTGCAATGGATTTGAGGCCCGAAATTTTTATTTGATACCCAATTTCTTCATCATTTTAGGACTTTCAAACTCCTAACATATATTAAGTCAAGAGTGCGGGTGTAACGAAATTTATCATGTTGGATTTAGTCTATGTTGCATTTTTCAAACTGCAAGTCCTTTTCTCATCAGAAAAGGAATATCTCATTAACTCAAGAGAAAGCAAGGAAGAGGAGAAATACTTCGAGTTGGAGTTGAGGCCCCAACCATAGGAAAACTGTAGAAGAACATATTTGGCTCAATTGTACTTTTCCTTCATTCTCAAATGTACAATTGTTGACCTTAAAAACTACCAAGCATTCGTGGCACGCAAGCTGAGTAATCAATAAGCTAACTATGTCCTTCGGTTGTGTGCGGAGCTTGCCAACTCTTGTGACTGTGGCTTCCAAAACCGAAAAATAAAGTTTGTAATAAGTTTTGGACTTTTCAATTGTCGTCCGATTAATGTCATTTACTTTCGTTTTAATTCTCTAAGCCTTTTGAGTTGTCCAAAAGTGTTGTAAATGACTTATTTAAGTCATGGGTGTTATCCATTGTAATCATCAACTCATCAACTAATCAAATTATCCTTTTAGAGTTTCTATCAAACTGGTGGGTTCCAAAAACTTTGTTTCTTCAAGGATTTATATTTTTAATCCTTCTACGCTAGTGCTGCGTCATCAAGCCTTGTTTCTTGTATGGTGCTGCTTATTTTTTTGACTTCTGATTTCACGCTATTTTAAAAGTTGAAGACGACTTCAAAAGTTAATTCATGAATCAATTAGTCAAGAGTATCTCTTCTTATGCATGTAGAAGAAATGCGATGCACTTGTCCCCTTTACACCGGTCTCTATCACTTTTTAGAAATCATATTGCAGAATCATTTTATACTGATGCCAGTCTACAAATAGTTATGTCACTTTGTACCTCCATACATAGCTAAGAGTGAAAAAATAAAATAATTAAAAAGATTATTGTCATGGAGTTAATTGGTATCACTATAAGAAAACACCTTCTGAGATGAAATCATTCCGTCAGGTAAAAGTAAGTTTTGAGCGCCTAAGCTTTTACCCAACAAAACTTGAGGGGCAGTGTTAGTTAATTTGGTTCATTGAACAACTCGACTCATTAAATCTTCTACATGGGTTTGGTTCATTGAACAATTCGACTCATTAAATCTTCTACATGGGTTCGTTGACTTTTTTGCATTACGCTAATTGTATGAAAGAGTAAGGATAATGTTATGAGATACTTTGGATGGGGTCCCTAATCTCTAACACTTTTTAACTAAAACCTTAATGGTATTCAAAGTTTGATCAAAGTCCATTGACTTTGTACATCTCATTATATGACTATTAATATTTATATTTTTATAGTTTTGACATTAATTGTTTGATATTTTATAAGATTTATAATCCTATAAATTTAAAATCCCTCATTATAATATTATTAGAAACGGCTACAATGAAAAATTCAAACATTTTGATGAATAAATGGATAAAAACTATGTAACAATAACAAATAATAAATGGCAAAAGAATTAATGTATCCATAGTGTTAAAAAAATTGGTACATTTTACAAAACAAATTGGTACATTTCACATATAACAAAGTGGTACATTAATAAAGAAGAATGGGTACAGTATAAATAAATTAGGGTACAGATAAAAAATTAAAAAATTATGTGTACAAATGAAATTTTTAAAAATATGGGTGCAAAAAAAAAAAAAATACATGGGTACAAATTAAAACTAAAAAGAAAATACAACAAATTTAAAAAAAGGTTGCAAATTAAAAGTGGGTACAAACTAAAAATATAAATATATGATACAAAGTTTAGCCATAAAACATAAATATACCATATGTAATTTTTCTATTATTGATTAATTATACAATGTCACGTGATGGTAAACACATGGACACAAATACAAATAAAACTTTAAAAAATATGGGCACAAAAAGAAATTAATATATGGGTACAAATTAAAATTGAAAAGAAAATTGGTACAAATTAAAAAAGGTTTGCAAATTAAAAATGGTTACAAACTAAAAATAAAAATATATGATAAAAAATTTAGCCATAAATATAAATATATTAATTGTAACATTTTTAACACTAAAGGAATATATTTAAAAAAATTATTATTGAAATAATTAATGATATTATTAATATCCAACGACGTTGATCAAAAATTGAAAAGGAATAAGGTTTTAATCAATGGAGTAGGAAAATGAAGGATTTGAATCTAATTTCTCCTAATGCTATTCACACACCCCATTTTATTTCATACACACACGTTAATTTTTGTACATTGATCTTCTACCATTCACATGGCCCAACGTTCGAAAATTGGGAGTGGTGTGTGACAGGTAAAAATGGGTGTGTGGATAGCACCACACAAGAGTAAATGGCGTGCATTTGTAAATAATCTATATATTTGTATTTAATATATATTGTACATTTGAGAATGAATGAAAATTAGAATTGAGCCAAATACGTTTTTCTGCAGTTTTCCTATGGTTGGGGCTTGGGGCTTCAACTCCAAGTGGAAGTATCTCTCTTCCTTGCTTTCTCTTGAGTTAATGAGATATTTCTTTTCTGATGAAAAAAGGGCTTGTGGTTTGAAAAATGCAACATAGACCAAATCCAACACGAAAAATTTCGTTACACCTGCACTCTTGACTTAATATATGCTAGGAGTTTGAAAGTCCTAATGATGAAGAAATTGGATATCGAATGAAAAGTTATGGCTTCAAATCCATCCCACTTCAAGCCAATGCAAGAATTGAATCTAATGACTCTAATGTCTTAATTTGTTGTTGAGAGTTCGAAACTTTCATCCCCCTTACTATATGCTGGTAACCTATAAACAAGTCAGGTTTATTGGGTTTGAGTCGGGTTTCACCTGAACCTTTAAGCTAATGAGTGACCCACACCCGACTCGTTAAATTAATGAGTCACTCAAACTCAACCTGTTAAGCTCATGAGTCACCCGTTAACATTTTTTTTTGTTTAATTTTGTATTCCAATACAAATTACACATATTTTAATG
Organism: Malus domestica; assembly: GCF_042453785.1. Classification (NCBI taxonomy): domain Eukaryota; kingdom Viridiplantae; phylum Streptophyta; class Magnoliopsida; order Rosales; family Rosaceae; genus Malus; species Malus domestica. The sequence continues at coordinate 11,602,547 of NC_091667.1, read as the reverse complement.
AAGATTTCAAGCATGAAGGTCCAACACATTTAGAAGTACCCAAATACAAAGTTGATAAGTCTTGCAATTGGGCATACAAATATGATAAAACCTTACAAGAGTGTCAATACAAATACCATAAACCCTTACAGAAGGAACTCATGCGATAAACTATATGTGTGTATGCAAATATTTTTTTTTTCTTTTATGGTGCTGCTCATTTGTCTAACTTCTAATTTCACACCATCTCAAAAGTTGGAAGACTTGACTTCAAAAATTAACTCACGAATAAATTAGTCAAGAGCATCTTTTATACATGTAGAAGATACGATGCACTTGTCCTCATTACACCCATCTCCATCACTTTTTAGAGATTAATTTGCGGAAGAATTTTATGCTGATGCCAGTCTATAAATAGTTGTATCACTTTCCACTCCATACATAGCTAAGAGTGCAAAACAAAAAATAAAAAAATAAAAAAAATCAAAATATTGTTGTCATGGGGTTTCTTGATATCTCCACCATTCGCATTTCAAAACCAGTACTAGTTTTGTTGCTGTTTCATCATGTGGTTATTGCTAACTCTTCCTACTCTTCGCAGAAGCAGTATCCATCTTGCCCTGATGAGGAGAAGTCCGCCCTGCTGCAATTCAGAGACAGCTTTACTATTGACAAATCTGCTTCTAGATCTCCCGATGCTTATCCAAAGGTTTCATCATGGAAACCAGCTGAAGGAGGAAATAGCACCTGCTGCTCATGGGAAGGTGTCAAGTGTGATGAGAAGACGGGTCATGTGATTGGCCTAGATCTTGGTAGCAGCTGTCTCCACGGCTCTATCAACAGCAACAGCAGCCTCTTCCGCCTTGTTCATCTTCAAAGGTTAAACCTCTCTGACAATAACTTCAATTACTCTCAAATTCCTACTAGCATTAGGAATTTTCCAAGCCTTACTCATCTTGACCTCTCTACCTCTGTCTTTTCTGGTAAAGTCCCTTCTGAACTTTCACTGTTATCCAAGTTGACATACCTTAATCTAGCTCTCAATCTCGATAGATTGTCAGAAGATAAGGATCATCAGTCGTCAGAAGAGGAGAATTATCCCTTGTTGAAACTTGAAGCATCAGATCTTGGAAGCCTAGTTCAAAACTTAACCAGTCTCGAAGTACTTTCTCTCAGTTTTGTAAATGTATCTTCGGCAATTCCTCATTCCATGGCTAATTTATCATCTTTGACAACCCTCTACCTCAGGGACTGTCACCTGTTTGGTGAATTTCCAGTGAGAATTTTCCAACTGCCAAACCTAGAATCTCTTAGTGTGAGATACAACCAAGATCTGACTGGATATTTTCCTGAATTTAATCAAAGCAGTCCTCTCATCTTACTGAAAGTCGGTTTTACTGGCTTTTTTGGAACAATACCCTCTTCAATTCAAAACCTTCATTCACTGCAAAACTTCGATGTGGCTCAATGCAATTTTTCGGAAGGGTTGGTTCCATCTTTTCTTGGGAATCTTAGGCAGCTCACTTATCTAGACATTTCAGCCAATAAATTTGGAGGTCTAATTCCTGATTCCTTGGCAAACCTTACCCAACTGGCTACTTTTAGGATTAGTACAAGTCGATTAACCGGTCCAATCCCATCTTGGCTAGGCAACTTTAGCAAACTAGAGTACCTAGATTTTGCTTTTAATAGATTAAATGGTTCAGTTCCTGCGTCATTTTCAAATCTCACAAACCTTCAGATCCTGTATCTACATTCGAATACTCTGACTGGTGCAGTAGAGTTTCAAATGTTTCAAAATCTACAATCTCTTTACCAACTCGAATTAAGCGGGAACGGTTTAGAACTTGTCACTCAATCCAGAATTTTGAATTCAACAGTTAAACAGTTCACCGTTCTTGGATTGAGTAATTGCAACTTAGGAGAGTTTCCATCCTTCTTACAATATCAGAATGGGTTGACGCGTTTGGAAATTGCTGGAAACAAAATCCGAGGCCAAGTACCAAAATGGATGTGGAATACAAGCTTAGAAACTTTGCTATTGTTAGACATTTCCAATAACTTCATTTCAGACCAACCTCCACTTGTCCTTCCTTGGGTGAAACTGTTATGTCTAAGGTTTTCGTCCAACATGTTTCATGGATCACTACCGATACCTCCACCAACCATGCGAGAATATGCAGCTGCAGACAACAACTTTACTGGAGAAATCTCACCGTTGCTTTGCAATATGAAAAATCTTCTGTCCCTTGACTTGTCGAAAAATAACTTGAGTGGCATGCTTCCTCAGTGTCTTGGAAACTTTAGTGATCATCTGACACTTCTACTTCTCGGAAACAACGCTTTTCACGGAATTATTCCTCAGACATACAACAAAGGAAGCAGTTTGAGAATGATTGATGTGAGTCATAACAAGTTGCAGGGGCAGTTGCCGAGGTCATTGGCCAATTGTGTGATGCTTGAGTATCTTGTTTTGTCAAACAATCGTTTCAATGATGTTTTTCCCATTTGGTTGGGGACTCTTCTAGAGTTAAAACTTTTGGCAATGCGCCATAATGGATTCTACGGTGTGATTGGAAAATCTAGAAAGAATGTCGATTTCCCCAAGTTACGCATTCTTGATTTGGCTTACAATGATTTTACTGGAGCGGTTCCATCTGTGTTTCCAGATATTATTGTAAACAAGTCAACATATATGTACACACGTGTAGTTTATGATGTCGATGGATTCCCGGTTTGGAGCAATGTAGATTACCAACTCACAATAGCAACAAAAGGTTTGGAGCAATACTACCCAAAGATCCGAGAAGAATTTGCATCCTTTGATATCTCAAGCAACAAATTTGAAGGGAAAATTCCAGAATTCATTGGGAACCTTAAGGAGCTTCGTTCGCTGAATCTATCCCACAACATTCTCACTGGTTCTATTCCATCATCCTTCGGAAACTTGACGAAGCTTGAATCGTTGGACCTTTCACAAAACATGCTCTCAGGACAGATCCCCCAACAACTGAGTCGACTTACTTTTCTTGCCAATTTCAATGTGTCTCACAACAATCTCACAGGTCTTATACCACAAGGAACCCAGCTTACTTCATTGAATATCACTTCATACGAGGGAAACCTAGGGTTGTGTGGAGATCCATTGCCAAAGAAATGTGGAAATCCTAAGGCCCCTCAACTTCCACCTTCAATTGTAGACGAAGGTGATTCTAGCTCAGCAGGAATATTTGAATTTGATTGGAAAATTGTTTCGGCCGGATGTGGAAGTGGGTTTGTAGTGGGAGTAATTCTTGCAGATGTTGTGATTACAAGGAGGCCCGATTTGTTTCTTAAGATTGTTGGAATGATCAGACAAATGATAAGGAAAATTTAGAGTACTAGTGGGGGGCTTAGAAATTGGGTATGTTACAATGTTATGCATTTGTTGTTGTCGTTTATTTTCTTTGTTGTGGTTTTTTTCCTTCTCTTCCTATACGTTTAGTTATAAGTTTGTTTCCCGTTATGTAAGTGTATGTCCCCTACTTTCTTGTATTTTCGCTTTCTTTTCTTCATTGTCTCTTTATTTTGAGGGGTAAAGTTTATGTCCTCCTGATTAGGTGTAACTTTTTTTTTATTCAATAAAATTTTCCCTCGTACCGTCGAGGTTTTTTTAAAAAGAAAGAAAGAATGTATTTCTGCTTTTTAGCTTCTAGTTGATTGGTTGTTCAAGTTCAAGACCATGCCCTATACATCGTATTGTTTTAAGTTATGTCAACGTTTGTTCGTATCTTTTAACAAACAAAATGGAGATGAAAGTGATGTCAAAGGTTAAACCTCTCTGACAATAACTTCAATTACTCTCAAATTCCTACTACCTCAGTTTGGAAGCCTAGTTCAAAACTTAACTAGTCTCGAAGTACTTTCCCTCAGTTTGGTAAACATATCTTCGGCAATTCCTCATTCAATGGCTAACTTATCATCTTTGAATGCCCTAGCCATCGTGGGATGTCACCTGTTTGGTGAATTTCCTGTGAGAATTTTCCAACTACCAAACCTAGAAATTCTTAGTGTGAGATACAACCAAGATCTGACTGGATATTTTCCTGAATTTAATCGAAGTAGTCCTCTCATGCTTCTGAAAGTTTCCTTTACTAGGTTTTTCGGGAACATACCCTCTTCGTTTAGAAACCTTGATTCACTGCAAGAGTTGGATGTGGCTCAATGCAATTTTTCGGAAGGGTTGGTTCCATCTTCACTTGGGAATCTTAGGAAGCTCACTGATCTAGACATTTCACTCAACAGATTTGGAGGTCCGATTCCTGATTCCTTGGCAAACCTCACATCTTTTTCAAATCTCACAAACCTTCAGATCCTTTATCTACATTCGAATAGTCTGAGTGTGGTGTAGTAGAGTTTCAAATGTTTCAAAATCTACAATTTCTTTACCAACTCCAATTAAATTGTGAATTCAACAGTTCCACAGTTCACCATTCTTGGATTGAGTTTTTGCAACCTAACAGAGTTTCCATCTTTCTTACAATATTAGAAAAGTTTGGAGCGTTTGGACCTTTCTAGAAACAAAATCCGAGGCCAAGTACCAAAATGGATGTGGAACACAACCATAGAAACTTTGGTATTGTTGGCCATTTCTCAAAACTTCATTTTAGACCAACCTCCACTTTTCCTTCCTTGGGTGAAACTGATTCTATACCACAACATTCTCACTGGTTCTATCACATCATCCCTTGGAACCCAACTTACTTCCTTGAAATTCACTTCATACGAGGGAAACCCAGGGTTGTGTGGAGATCCATTGCCAAAGAAATGTGGAAATCCTAAGGCCCCTCAACTTCCACCTTCAACCGTCGACGAAGGTGATTCTAGCTCAGAAGGCATATTTGAATTTGATTGGAAAATTGTTTCGGCCGGATGTGGAAGTGGGTTGGTAGTGGGAGTAGTTCTTGCAGATGTTGTGATCACAAGGAGGCCCGACTTGTTTCTTAAGTCGTTGGAATGATCAGTTTGTTACCGTTGCGCATTTCTTGTTGTCGTTTGTTTTCTCTGTTGTGTTTCTTTCCTTCACTTTCTATATGTTTATTTATAAGTTTGCATCAGGTTATGTAAGTGTATGTCCCTCCTATTTTCTTTTACTTTCAGTTTCTTTTCTTTTTTCTTTTTTTATTTTGAGGGGTAAAGTTTATATCCCCTGACTAGATATAACTTCTTTTTTATTCAATAAATTTTCCCTCGTACCGTCGAGGTTTTTTTAAAAAAGAAAAAAGATAGAATGTATTGGTGTTTTTTAGCTTTTAGTTGATTGTGTTGTTCAAGTTCAAGACTCAGCCTTATATATCATATTGTTTTTAAGTTATATCAGTTTGCTTGTACCATCGAGTTTCTTTAACAATTAAATGGAGATAGAAAGTAATGTAAATAAAGATAGTAGAGTGCTGCATGTTTTCATGGATTTGGATTTTCTGAAATTAGAATGAAAGCAGCTATGTTCATTTGAAAGGATTCTTATTCATTCGATTAATTGGAGACAATCTTTTCAATCAAATGAAATCGAAACTTTCATATGCCTTAGTAACTAAGAATACTTATTTAAGAGTAATGTTTATAACAAGAATTGTCTAAAATTTTAAAACCAGAGCTACGAAATTTGTACAACATTTTGTTCCAATCATCGGAGGGAATGAATGAGAATCGTGGATTACAAGGGAACTGGTTTTGTAGAAACAGAAAACATCAATGTCGTTAGCCCTAAAACTTGTGTTATATCATTGATGAAATAATAATGTTATCATTTATATAAATATCTATCTTATAAATTCTCCTCAATAGTTTTCATGGTCATTGTGACTTAATTTCTCTTTTGTCATGCAAGGACAATACACATTTTATTCTTGCAAAAAAACATTTTCACGTGAAGGATATTATAACTTTATAAAAGTACTTTTATGTACCATTTTTCAAAATTATTGACATATTTTAACAAGAAAATTGATGGGAAAAAACAAGTCATTGGTACATGTGAAGAGGTGAAGGCGAAAGTCCCACATTAAAGAATAACAAAACCTTTCATATTATTGACATATTTGAACAAGAAAATTAATGGGAAATAACAAAACCTTTTTGTGTTTTTGTGTGATGAATTCATATTTACAAATAGAGAAACAAGACTGTCAAAGCAGAAATGACAGATAAGGTTTCCAATCCAAATCCCTAATCGGAAAATATATATCATACATGCACTGGAGATGTCTTTGATCTCATTATTGGATTCTTTGATCTCATTTAGGTTTTTCATTTAATTTTTTATTAATTTAACCTTTTTTTCAATATAACATGTAACTTCATATTACGTTTTAATATTAACGATCAAATTCGGTCAAATTATATTACTCATTTATTTTAATAAATATTACGGTTAAGATATGGAGATGTCTCGATGCGAATGCCAGGTGCCCACAATAGAATCTGACAATGCATCATTCTACCCTTAGGCCATCTCCAACCGAAGGCTGGCCAGAGGGCTCGTTTGAGCCCTCTAGCCCTCCAAGATTCCCCAAGATATTAATATTTTAATGAACAGTACAGGGCCATATTTGCCTCCGTCTCCAACCGAGGGCCAGAGGGCCAAAGGGCTCGTTTTAGCCCTGTCACAAAAAACCGTCTCCAACCGAGGGCCAAAGGGCCATAGGGCCAAACATAATTTATTATTTAAAAACTACAATTTAATGTTGTATAAATGGCCTAGGAAGTTATACGAAAAAAATAGAATTGAAAAAAAATATGAAACAAATTTTGTGAAATAAAAGTTATAGGAAAAAAAATATGAAACAAAATTTGATTCATATGAAAAGGAAAAAAAAAAGGGAAAAAAGAAGTTTACATTCATTAAAAAAAAAAGAAGAAGTTTAAATTCATTAAAAAAAAAAGAAAAAAAAAGGCCTAATAATACAACGGCTACTAGCCGTTATATTAAAAAACATTTCAAACTATTAGTGTCGGTTATAACCGACACTAATAGTAGAACTATTAAAAAAAAAATATATCTTTAATACTGTCGGCTATAACCGACAGCAATAGGAAATCATTAAAAAAAAAAAATAGCCAGCCCGGGGCTGGCTGGCCAAAAGCAGCCAGCGCTCCAGCCCTCTATGATCCCGTGGGCCCTCTCAAATTCCAGAGCACCTTTGGCCTAGCCACCAAATCCCTAGCTTTCCACTGCTGAACTTTTCACCGTCTCGTCTCGATTTTTCCATCGTTGCAATTAGTAATTTCTGTTGTTTTTTGAGATGGAGATTGAGCAAAAGCAAGAGGAGGTCATTGATCACTACGTGAAGCAAGCCTCATCACTCGATGGCTCCGCTCTCGGCCCCCTCGTCGCAGAAGTCACCTCCCACCCTGCCCTTTTGGCCTTTTCGGAAATTATCGATGTCCCTAATGTTCTTCAGGTTCCCATGTTTCTATTTATTTATTGTGGAATTTCAGTTTTCTGTGTATATTTTGGTCGTGTAGTTTCTGGGTTTGAGCAAAGGATGTATAATCAGAATTTTGTTGCAGCCAAAGAGAAAATAAAATTATTGATTGTTACTGAGTTTTGTTTCATACGCATTTGTTTTTTGACTGTGGAATATGTGCAGCTTGAAGGAACTGAAAATTCTGTGTACCTCCATGTGCTTCGATTGTTTGCACATGGCACATGGAGTGATTACAAGAGCAAGCACACAAAAATCGCTTCATCTTTTGGTCGATTTTCTAATGGGTTTGTTATTCTTTAGCTGTTGGTTTGATTGCTTTGGTTATCTTGCACCAAATCGATTAATGCTTGTTTTCCGCTTCCATATCTGTGATAAAGAAATCGAACAATAACCCCTAAAATTTAAATATCAACAAACCCTGTGCAACATGAAAACAAAACTCAGAAGGAGAAAAACCCAAAATTTGAGCCACCGTTGGAACGTCTGTTGGTTCATTGTATGAAACATTGTGCGCAGCCTCATTCTCAAGAACATGTGGCAGGGTTTTGGGTGCCAATGCAGTTGGTGCTTTTGTCATATTAATGTTGCTTGAGGATATAACTGACCCATGTATATTTCTATCAAGCTCTGCTGCAGAGTCATCACTTCATCACCAGTTTTTTTTTTCTTACTGTTGCTTTGGAGATGTCAAAGAAGATACTTTCTTATACTTATTCACTGATAAGATGAATAAATGGAGGCAGCAACATATTTTCGTTAGAAGAAGTGTAAACTGGGCAACTGGCACATTTGTTTGAAAGCAACTGCTGTATCTTTTATTAAAATCTACTACTGTGTCTTTTATTATTCCCTCCATAACATTTAAGCTTTTCCTTACTTAAATAATTTTTGAAATTCGGGAGATATTGTCAATTCCCAGGAGAACTACTTCCCATAAAGTTTCTGAGTATATTTTCTATGAAAAAAGAAATTAAGCATCTCTTTGGCATTGTTATGGAATTTAAGAAACTGAAATGTATTGTAGGTGATGCCAGTCGTCTTCCACATTTGGTCCCTGATCAAGTCTTAAAGCTGAAACAGCTTACTGTTCTTACACTGGCTGAGACAAACAAGGTATGTTTCCTTAAATGCGTAATCCTTTGAAAAGTTGTTGGTGATATACATCTCTGATTGCATAGTAATGGTTATGGCTGTATGGTTTTTCAATGTGAATATATGGAGCTTGTCACCTTTGGTACTTGATGTCTTCCATGCTTCAGAAAATATGTCATCAAAAATGAAAGGAGAGGAAAAATTATCATCACTTTTAGACAAGTTTTATGGACAGATATTTGTTTTAGTTGCACTTGGAGGAAAGACTGCAGTTACCAATTGAATTCTGAATGTAATAGATGATGGTGCCTTTTACTGCAAACGATGATATGAAAAGTTATATGGAATGCCAGAAGCTTATTAGTTCCAATCAAAATTCAGAACAATAGTGGACTTACAGGTCTTAGTATCTGATGCCTTTAATTGAACATATCATGAGATTGTTGTGCTAAAAGACCATGGAGAGAGTCTTCTAGAACCTTTTTAAGTATTTGTAAAGTAGTGATTCATCATATCCTGATATTAGGTGTCTAGGTCAGTATTGTGTTGATATCCGGTTTTTATATACACAGATGTCCCATATTGTGTTGTGCATTCAGTTTTCTCTTATATTCTTGAATTATTTTCCAGGTACTACCATATCATCAACTTATGCAGGAGTTAGATGTTATCAATGTACGAGAGCTTGAGGATTTTCTCATTAATGAGTGCATGTATGCGGTAATAATTCTTTCATCCCTCTACCTCTATTTTTTCCTAGTTACATTGAAATATGCATCTTTTACTGGACAAAAAGGTTTCTTTAGTGAAGGTTGTGGAATGAATAATCATAACTTTAACGAATTGTTATTCAAATACAGTACAAATAAACACTCTTCTCCCGTCCATCTGTCCGCCAATTTTACTCTGTGCATGGGCCGCAGGACTTGGTTCTTGCCCGTGTAAGAATTTATTTTTGAATATTGGACAGTACCTGAAAATTGTTACTGTTAGTTTGGTCTATGAAGCAATATTCCAAATATTGCAGGTGAGTATCCTGTAAGGATATGGCCCTGATTCCCAACCCCTCCCCCCCCCCCCCCCCCCCCGGCGCCCGCCCCCGATAACACCCCAACAGTTATCAGATACAGATTTGCAGTATTCATTGACATTTTGGATATAGTGCGACATGTGTTGTGTACATACGCATCCAGATGCACAAGGGTATTTTTTTGTGTGAATCTTTGCTTAAAAATGTATTGGTACATTTAAATTACAACTCACTTCTGACTCTCTTACGTAGATTACTTTTGCACATATATGTGTAATGTGATATATACTATTTTATTATCCCAACCTTGTTATATAGTAATTTATCATGTATTTGTATCTGTGTAACATAGTTAAGTGGATAGAGAAAACATGAAGGAGATGTCATGTTTTCTCTTAGGGCATAATAAGAGGAAAGCTGGACCAGCTGCAAAAATGCTTTGAGGTTTGTGTTTATTACTGCTGCCTTTGCTTCAAATTATTTTTAATTTTTGTGTTGTTTTACTTGTTTTCGCTTGCCTTTTCTCGTTGCTCTTTGTTTATTTCCTTATAAGAAATATCGAATCAATTATTTCTTGTAAAATGCAGCTCCAGTTTGCTGCAGGGAGAGATCCGAGACCTGGACAACTTGGGAGTATGATTCAAACACTGTCAAACTGGTAACGTCTCTGATGCAGTTTCTCTGTTGGGTTGTATGTTCAGTATGCATATATGGAACTTCTTATTTAGAATTTGGTCCTAAATATGTGCATTATGATCTGAAAACATTCATGTCTGACCTTGATTGCATAAAAGTTTCCTGACTCTTAGTTGTGTGCAATCAAATGCTATGGAGCATCTATTACCAATTTAATGAAATTGTTTCATGTGGTAGAGTTTATTAACTATCTCCACATTAAAAAAAGTGGTTCCATGTTTTTCGTAGTAATGCATTCTCGTGTTTTATCCAGTATGCTGACTTTGTGATATTTTGCTTCTAAGTTAATGACTTCTCAAGTTTCTTTTTGAGATATAAATCTGATGGTATTGCCTAAATTTTGTGTGAATGAAAACGTAGGTTGGATACCTCAAGCAATCTTCTTATCTCAATTCAAGAAAAGATGAAGTGGGCTGATACTATGACTGAAGTGGCCAAGGAACACAAGAAAGAAGTTGGAAATAGGGTGGAAGAAGTAAAGAAGTCGATTTCCATCAAGGTCAGTTTAATCCTGTTGTATTTTTTGTATTGCTTCTGCAAGTAATCCTTCCTAATAAAGTGAACGGGATCCATTTTGATGATTTGAACATATGGCATGGGATGGTAAAACACGATATTATGATTTTATTTTCGTTGATGTATTTCTCTGCCACAAATGTGCACATCAGCGCCTTTTTGATGAGCTATTCTGAAGCTATACATAATCATAGATGAACAAGTTCTTTAGTCCCACTCCACACACGAAACACATAATTTTTTATTAATCTTTTGTTTAGTTATTGGGATATGTTGGTCGATGTGTCTTTACTTACATTGTGGCAGAAGTTCCCCACTGTAAGCAGGCCGACATTGACTTCCAGGGGCATGAGGAGATCTACTCCGAACCTGGAGGAGTGATGGACTATGAGGAAGACCGTAGTCGACCAAAGAGGTAATATAACCACCTCATTTTCTTAGTTATGATTTTTATTTGCAAATACATGGCTGCCGAAACTATTATCGGTGATATTTGTACCTTTGGTTCGAGTGATCAATATGATTTCCCTTCGTTCCACTGTTTGACTTGGAATTGCAGGAGACGGCATCCTATATATAAGAGTTGAGAGTTGGAGACGACGATTATTTAGGCAAGTTCAAGTTGCCTTCTTTCCCAGGTCTGTTGATATCTCCTTTTCGGAGACCACAATGTCTCTGGTAATAAACATTCTTATTTTTCGCTTTCTGCGCATAGTTCATTTTTAGTTTAGCTCGTCTTAAATCCCTTGCTATTCCAATTGAGTTGACATGAATGAATAATGAAACAACATTTGTTGGTGCGGCTATAAAATGCTTTATGGATGGATATTCAGATACTAGGGCTCTACTTCTTTCTTTAATGTTATACGTAGTATTACGCTTGCTCTGTAGCACTCGAATGCAATCACTGAAACCGATTAAACGCCGTTAAAGCATACCTTGAGGAAATAATTTTTAAACACCCATTTTTTAAAGCATTTCCAACAATGCTAGCTATGGTTTTTAAATTTATAAATGCAATGCGGCGTTCAAAATTTATAAATTTTTGATCTGAGTAAAACATTCAAAGCAATCCAAATTACTTTGCTTTGCTAAAAATATGAAATTGAAAATAATTATTATAGATCATAAGTGGCTTGTGGCTCACTTGGTTTAGAACATTCGTCCTTGCACTCGAGGTCTCGTATTTCAATCTCCTTCCCTGTAATTTAAGTGAGTTTAGTGTACGTACACTACTCTATCGTTTGTCCCAAAAAAGTAAAGAATTATAATAGTTCACATGATTATACTCCAACCTTGGTTGAGATTTTTCAGTACCTTGTGGTGGAGGTCTGTATATTTTTTGTGTATTTTAGAAGGGTGGATAGATATGGATTCGTATGAAAATTGTTCGTTATTTTAGGGAGTGTTACATTTACGTCATCATTTTGAAATTTACACTAGGCACACAAATCATTTTGCTTTTCGTGTTTTTGTAATAGGCTCACAAATCATTTAACGGAAAGAATAGAAACAAAATAACTAAAAAAACATAGATAAACAAACAAAAATAAAACTTTCGTAACAAAAACATACAGTTAAACCTCCATAAATTAGTAATCTTGGGACCAAAGAAAATCTATTACTTTAGCAAATGTTAAATAATTGACAAATTAAAAAAGTTATTAATTTATCAATCATATAATATTCCTCCTTATTTACTCAAATATTGTACATTTTATTTAGTTTCTCGATTTACGAATTAACAATTCTATACATTTGTTTAACGAAGTACAATTCATGAGTTTTCTTATTTATCCCATAAGTCGTAGTAACACATCATATATACAACGATGGTTTCCAATCTCATGTAAAGAAATCAAGAAATCATTCATTTATATATTACGTGGGACTTATATAAAATTTTCATTATATATTCTCTTTGATATTTAGCGAATTATTAATTTAGCACATTATCTCCAAGTTTGGACCATCCAAAAATATTATTTAATCAGCCTTATTGTTTTATCGGATATTTTGAATTATCGAGGTTCTAATGTACATGAAGTTCTATAGTCAAATATAAATTGTAAACCATATGTTTAGGCATTGCACTAAACTTCTTGTTCCCCATAACGACTTTGTTCATTGCATCAAGGAATGAATTTAGCACTTGTCAGAATTTGGATTGATTACCTTAGTACATCTTGCCACCTGAAGCGGCTGTTCCTCCTTCGTCATCCGCTTGTCGGAAACAAGATCCCACTGGCTTGGTGCAGCTAAACTAGTGTCACACTTGTTTGGGCTAGATATGTCCCTCGCATAACTTCCAGGGGTCTTGCTTGTCGGTTAAGGTTTGCTGCTTGGTGTGCTGCAATATGAGTTTGCAATTAGTTTAAATGGTGCCTTTGTGGGGCATTCGTTAGACCTTGAGGCTCACAATCAAAATTAATATGGATCTGAGCGTATCTTTGTACAACAAATTGTTCTTTTTTTTGGTTAAGAACTGGGTTGATTACTTGCGCCACAAGTTACTTAAACTTCTTGATTCTATTGGATTGTTACAAATGGGTTAAGTCTGTATATAATTCTTTTTCTTGCCTTTTAAACAAGAACTTTTACTTATAATATTATATGTCCAGATAAAGGGAGTTCAGGACCCTTCCAACCATTTCTTTGATTACAGTTAACACTAAAGAAGCAAAGTTAATTAGTGTAGCCAAATTAATCATAGATGAAACTTTGAACGAAAAGCAGTTCAAAATGATTTAAGACACAATGGAAGATATATTAAACAACAAATATACTTTATGTAAGTACAAACGAAAGAGATTCGGGCAAGCTTATAACCTTGCTTGGCAAGGTTCATCTTCTTACAACCACTTCTCTTTGTGTTTTACAGGGGTTGTAATCTTTGGAGAATGAGATGTAAATTGGGTTTACTAAAGGGATTAGATACTACAATACTGGGAAAAAGTAGCAGAGCTTCTAAAACTTGACAAAAGATGGCTTTCTATGGTGGATCTATGACTAAAAGAGTAGAGTCTGGACAAACTAAAGCTTTTTGGTTTCTTGCTTGTCTAAGAGCAAAGTTGGATGTCTTTTGATTGATTGGTTGAGTGTCACTATCCCTTGTGTTCCTTGCTGCTTTTATAGACTCTTTAGCCCTACTGTCTAAGCCTTACCTTTTGGTGATGGCCTCCAGAACATGGTGAGACACCATTTATTTACCTATCCATCCCCTCGAAAAGTACTTTTTGCTGGGGGTGAGCTGCCCTTATGAGTGTCACTTCTCACATAGGCTTGTTGCCTATTCCTTGGCAAAAATGATTTTCAATTCTTCCTGGGCTGTCGATTTGTTCGAGCCTAATCCTCCCATTGCTTTTTGTGTTCTTGGGCCTCCACTCTCACTAAGCCTAGCATTAAATGTCCACTCAAACAGTGCCTCTTTTAATTATTGTTAAGTCTGCTAATCAAGACATTGATAATGATTAAAATTAATTGCTGGCTGAAACTGGGTATTAGCACCACTTAATTAGCCGTTTCAAACAAATCTTTGCACTAACCCACGATTTCCAAAGTTAACTACTTGCCCGTTAAATAACTTCCATTTCACTTTTCTCGGCCACCTCATTCAGCAAACTTGACTCCCTGAGCTTCCAAATCTCTTGCATTCTCAACCTTCTCTTACCTCAATTTCCAGTCGCTCTTTCACTCATTTCTCTTGAATTTAACAATGACTCCCAAATCGCGCCCTGCATGCGAGTCTGGAGAAGGGATTGTCACTCTGCGCCGTCGGCTCAACGGCCTTCATTGCCCTCAGGTCAACGACCTTCATTGCCCTTAGGCTGGCCTCAACTTGTCCATTTTCTTCGAGGAAGAAGGAGCTTCTCTCAACTTGTCCATATTCTGGAACATAGGGACTAATACCTTTAATTTAAGAGTGGGCCCCTTGACTCCCACCATTCTGGATATGGCTCAGGTCTTTGGTTTGAGGCCATCGGGCAAGTGTGTAGACATTACATATTATTGGTCTTCACCCTCATGCCCTGCTGCTGAAGGTTTAGAGGCTTCTCAATCAATCACTAGCTTGGAGTATAACCTCACTACCTTCAAGAGCTATGCGACTTCTTTTGCGGGCTTCATTCCTTTTGCCAAGAAGATGTTCAACCAGCCTTCTCCCACCTCTGATCCAGCTTAGGAGCACATGTACTTACTCCTCTATTGGTTGAATAAACATGTGTTCCTAAACAAATCCAAATGAGTGAAGTTGGAATAGATCCCTTTGGTGGAGGTGTTGCATTCCTTCGATAATGTTGCCATCGGTCATTTTCTGGCACATCTCTATCATCTTCTTTATGAGATGGCAAGGGACCAGCCATTCAAGACTAATGTCAACGGAGCTACTTGGATGGTGAAGCTCTCGCTTCAATGGTACTTCCCGGAGTTTCGGGCTGCCAACCTAGAGTTTCCAGAGGGAGTAGCTTCCGCTCGAATTCTGGCAGAAGCTCCCACCACCAATCACTTTACCTTAGCTTGCCTTTATTTCTTTAGAATTTATAGGACTCGAACTGATCTGGAGTGAGGTGCTTCAGTACTCAAGATATACCCTTAGTTCTCGGACAACCTCTTCTAGGATTCATTTGGGGAGGATGCCAACAGCTTCTGCAAGCAGAAATTTGTTAGCTTCATCTAGTAGAGGGATTTGACTTGGGGAGTACGGAGCGACCAAGTGGGCTGTGAAAGTAGGATGAAGGTTTACCACCCCAACTTCTGTGGTAGACAACTGGGGTTTAGACAAGCAATCTCAATCCCTTTCTTTGATTCCGTCCAGTGTGGAACTTCCTATCACCTTCATTCTCCTTCAGATGTTATATTTTGGGCAAGCAGGCGCAGCTTAGAGGTAATGAGCAAGATAACTCACAAGCTCGTGACCCTCAATTTTGAGTGCACGTCTCTGTTCACCTCTTGGTGAGAGGCCAAGTGGTTAGGGAAGTATGATGAAGATGTCAGAGAAGCCCATGATAGGATATTCGAGCAGGTTTTCTTCAAGTCCATTCCCAAGAAAAAAAGAATTTGAGAGCCGGAAGGAGGCTATCAATCAGAAAAACCAGCTTCTGCTGATAGATAACCTATATTGCAACCCTTTCCTTTCCTTTATATTTTCATAGTTCGTGATTGCTTAACTTTTTCTTTGATCTTGCAGCCCAAGGCAATCCTGATGAAGTGCATGTCATGCTAAATGAAGAGGTTGTTGATGCCTTGGTTCTTCATGAGGCTGCTGTAGAGGCAGCTAGGCAAGAAGTGGGCTCTAGCCATGTCCCTGAGGATGTTGGGGTCATCTCTGAGATGTTCAGTGAATCAGAGACAAAAGCTGGGCCCGAAGAAGAGACCAGGGCTCCTTGTCGGGCAAGATCTACTGTTGTAGAATCTTCTGACTCTGAACTCGAGGGAAGGCCCCGAGCTAAACTTGATCTCCCTGCTCCAAGAACCACTCCTACCAAGAAGAGAACCAGGTCTCAGACCTCTTATGCTTCTAGATCTTTTTCTGCCCTCCACCCTGAAGTGGGTAGGAAAAAACAGAAGTCTGCTAGTAAGTAATTCAAACTTGATTTTTCTTTATTTAGTTTCACCTCCTAAGTTTTGAGCTAATCTTATCATTTCTTGTAAATAGGACCTATTATCAGCAAGAAGCTTGATCCTTCCCCTCATAAGATGCAGGTGGGTGTAGAAGGGCAGCAAAGTGACAAAGAGGTCATTGCTAAAATTCTGGAGGAGTTGAAGGTAACTTTTTTTGAACTTTGAGTATTATATGAAGTTCACCCCTCTTGTACTTAGCTAGTTTTTGTTGCTTTGCAAAACAGGCTTCCAAACCTGAAGGGACTTCTTAAACCGAGCCTTCTTCACCTCCAGCCTGGCCTATGCATCTTTATTCTCCTCGGGCTGAGCGTTCAGAGGTAAAATTCTTCTCCTCAAAACCTGTCAATCTTGTATTTCTAAGTTTTAGATGTTGAAGGATGCACCTCCCTGAAAGTGGAAGAACATGCACGAACGAATCTCTCCCTCAACATCTCATGAGATTAAATCCAGATTACACCCAAAACCTGAAGTTCTTATGAGAAATCCCATCCCCGGAATTTCACCATTTATTTCGTGTTTCATAATTTAAATTCGTATTTCGCGATTACATTATCTTTATTAGTTAATTTTAATTCCACTAAATACAAGTTTAGTAATTGATTAGTTGTCGAGTTGGAAGTTTCATAATCAATCTTTATCTTTCGTTGATATTTTGAAGTTACAACTAGTGTTTTTAAATAGATCTTGAATCCACGAATGCATAGGCGAAAACAGTTTGCGAGTCCGAATTATAACGGTATAGTTACGAACGTTTGAAGTTGTGAACTATAGATTGTGGGAAGCATGGGTTAAAGGCTAAGTTAGTAAAGAAAAAAAAATAGAAAAGTGGGGACCTATCAGATTTTTAAAGGGTATGAAAGGACCCATTTGGAAAAGAAAAAGGAAGGGCCACTTTCTTCCTCCCTATTTCGTGAAATCGTGAGGTCCACCAGCTAAATTCAAACAGGCCAATTTCAGGCCAATTCCTCCATTTCCCAGTTGATTTTCCTATCTCCTTCACCTGCAACTTGCTCATCTATCTTCTTCCTTCCATCTCCACCAAATAAAATCAAGGATTTTAAGGTTTAATTCGGGTAGAACTCCATCGAAGAACCCAGGGGTTTTCGACGACGAATTGTCGTTCCGAAGAGTATCACCATTAACCATCACCCTTGATCAACTTCCCTTGGACCCAGGAACAAGACCCAACTGGTGGTTGGGGCGTTGGAACACCAAGGGAGCCGAATTGAAGAACAGCTACCTTAGGGTTTGTTGGGTGCGAGCCAATTTGAGGGCCTTCACGGCCAAATTGGACTCAGCCACAGGTATAAAGTTTACTCTACTTGTTGAAATCTTTATTCCTATAAAATTTGAGAATTTTTGGAGAAAATCAAATTTTCCGGTGTGTGACATTCGATTTATGAAAATGCTATTGATTGTATATATTATCGATAAGGTCTGCCACTTGATTATTCTAACAATTGACGATCTTATCACTGAATTGACACCAAATTTTAGTATGCTATTGTAGATATTGTTTAAGGACCTTAGGGACTTATAAGTGAAAATCTAGTGATTGGATTTTACAAAGCAAATGACGTAAGATCATGGACCCTACATTAGAACGACGGTTTGATTCCTCATTAAATGTTGTTGTGGGAGACATATGAGAATTTTTGAGTATGTGAATTATCGAAGGAAATCTAAATGTGGACTTGTGCTTTGTTAGGCGGTGATAGAACGTGATGCCTTGACTATCGTGCTAGGGTACATTAGCACGGACTCCAGGTAAGTGACTTTAATAGATGTGATATTGGTAATTACCAGGTTGTCATAATTATGATCCTGTGTGGATATGAATTGGTTTTATGAATATGTTCTATTGAATTGTTATTCCAATACTTCGACATCAATTTATGTTTATGAAATGGGGTGTGGCATGTATATTGGAAATGTGGTTTGATTTGTATGATTGGCATGTTGAGATTAATGTGAGGACTAGTAATGGACCGTTAACCATTATGATGGGGATTTGTTGCTTCGATATTGTTTCACCTTCCGCTTCGGTGATTGGTTCTAAATTTAGTAATTGTGCCTAATCTCCCTTTGTTGAGTTTTTGTAAATTAAGTAGCCTATGCTTGTCTCATTTCTTTGAGCCGTCGTACATTCTGGTTGTTGGTCTTCTGCGATTCCGTTGAGTGATGGTTCGAAATCGTATCCACTCGGATTCCGTTAAGAGATGGTCCGGAATCCCTTTTATTCTGTGATTCCGTTGAGTGATGTTCCGGAATCCTATCTAATTTGGGTTTCATTTAGTTACTGTTATGTATTGTACTTAGCGATTCCGTTGAGTGAGGGTCTGGAATCGTATCCGCTTGGATTCCGTTGAGAGATTGTCCAGAATCCCTCATATTTCGCGATTCCGTTGAGTGAAGGTCCGGGATCGTACTCACCTTAGGATTTATTGAATTTGAATTGAGATGGCTTCAAAGGTGTAGGCTTCGGCCAAACTGTGTCGCTCTAACTCTACTTTTCATTGTGTTGTATGAGAAGATGGTTGTGAGATGTTGTGATTGATTTCAGACGAACCGTTGGATGTCTGGGTGACTCCTTTGGGGTTTACAAAAGTTGGTATTGATTTCTTATGAATGATTTATATTCAAGATATGTAAACTGTGTTTGATGGTTGGCATTTTCTCACATACTTGATATTATTGTCACTCTTATAAGCTTCGCAATTTATCCAGGTTGTTGTTTGCCTGGTGCACCATTTCGATGGTGTAGGCACTGATCGTACAACTGACAGGTTTGAGTAGATTCCGAGAAGTTTGTAGGTGGGGGTAGCAGTGCAGTTATCAAAGACTTGGAGCATTAGGTTACCCTTGATTCACTCTTGTACTTTATCTTTTGGGACTTTCTTTTGAGCACCTCATACTTGTTCTTAGTAAAGCAAAGATTATGCTTCTTTTTGGGATGTAAATATTTGTAAATATTTTGTGGAGAATTTAGCCACCTTCACATTATTTTGGGGTACAGTTAAAGTATTTCATTCCGTAACTTATACCGTATTCAACGAACGTTATTTTCCTTGTCACGTGTCGATTCTCGACGTATGTTGGGATCGGGACGTGACATCTTAATCCAGTATACTAGTTTGGATGACATATGGAATTGGAATGAGATTATCATGGATGATGTTTCAGTTATATGGTAGCTACATACATAAAGGAAAAGTGACGATATCGAATTGCGTTCTGTTGATTACTGACAACGTAGAACTGATTGGTCAAATAGAAATAAACAATCCACGTCGAATGAGATGAATGAAATAGTGCGCTAAAAAGCTACCTTATGGGATCATGATACGAAATATACATGGAAGTTTCTGAAGAACTTACATGTATTGATTCAAATAGTTCTAGACCACAGAACACCCTCTGGGTTTAGATGAGGCTTTCACTTTACAGATGCAGAACAATTTGGGCAGATGTGGTATACCCGTCTTAATGAATATTTGATCAGTTAGGGATAATGTCATTGCGTGTACATAATCCAAAATTGTTAGAGTTGCAGAAAACTAAATCGCACCTAAAGTCGGATTTTGAGATGAATAATCTTGGGAAAACTCTACACTACCTTGACCAGAAGTTTCGAGTATAGTTCTAATGATATTACGGAGGTTATGGAGCATAAGGTTCCATATCAAGACATGCGGCGCCATATTTGAGTGCAATTAGCATTTATTGTACTTAGCTCATAGCACTAGATCGGACATCTCAAGTGCTAATAATCATTTGACATAAAGCAGCACTGCCTACACGCCATCACCAAATTGGTGTTATTGACATTTTTCCGTTAATACAGATTTGGGGTTACTCTATTCCTATGCATCTCAGAATAGATCACACCTCATTGATCTTCGGAATGAGGCATACCTTGTGGGATTCATTGAGTTAGACTCTCTATCTGATCTGCACAAGGTACATTCCTAAATGTTTATGCCTTTACTGTTAAGGAACACTGCAAAATCTAGGAGGTCAACCAGATAGACCTTAGTTTCAAAATCTTCGAGTCGTTCCAAAACTCACCATATCTCACGTGAGATATGGTCGAGAACTCTTGTTGAGCATATTTAAAGTCACTACGATTTTCATCCATCGTTGAGTCTTAACAATGATCCATGAAGAGAACTCCATATGTATCGACCAGATCATAAGGCATCCTAAAAGTCAACACCAAGAATATTGTGTCTATATAAGCATAAGCATCAGAAGATTGAAGTCAAGTAATCCGACCTAGACAACCTTGTCGACCTCTATACGATGTCACTGCTGAAGTCTACGTTCCAGAAGCTTGTTCGAGGAATTGGATGCGTAACTTTCTCATTCGCGATGCTTGTAGTTTCATTTGGAAGTTTTGTCAAACTTATGGGGAGTAATCAGAAGTATACTTACTTGACCTTGATGTACTCTTTTTTCCTACTCTTAGGAGCATTTTTGCCACTAGATTTTTTTATCTGACTAGGTTTTGATCAAGCACCCATCCTGGGTTTGTCATACCCTTGTGTACGTTCTACCTGCGTCCTGAACACGTATAATTTTTACTTAATGCAACTTCTCACTTTTCTCCTTTGACTACGAGTTTTTGTCCCACCTTGAGTTTTGCTATAGCGATGTTTTGTGAGTTCTACCACCTATGCACTCTTCCGTTTGTTTTGAGACTCGCATTCGCTACTTGTGCCGACTAGACGAGATGACTTCATCAACTACTTCTATATTTTCGATGAACATTTGATGCGCCATCTAATTCAGTATTTGCACACACAAGGGAAGTGTTGTGACATACGTTCTAACACATGTTTGATTGTGTAAATCCTAAATAGAGATAAATTAGGAATCATTTGAGATCTAAAAGATCTTTCCTAATAGAATTTGTATTACTTGGAGATCAAGTTTCTCTCATCCTTATTACTATAAATAAAGGCACATGAACTAGGGAATAACACACAATTCCTCAAACCTTTTCTCCACTATGTTTTTCTCTCCATGCCGCATCTCTCAGTTAAATATAGACCACAACACCAACAACATTTCAAAAAATAGTGATGGATTCTACATGACTATATAGTATTTCGTAGAGTTGAATCCTATGCACGTAAATTGATAAATCAAGTTGCAGCCTGAAAAATCCAATTCTCAATTTTGTGGGGCCAATGCCAAAGAGTTGGACTATTGGAGAGGATTTGGATCCCATCTTGATCCAAATTGTGAAATCATATGGATTCTCACATCCTATTAACTTATCGTACATTGTGTGGTCAGAAATTATTTGAATTTTTTTATTTAAAAATTAAATACAAATAATACCTAATGAAAACTGGACGCACGATGTACAATAAATGATTAAGATGTGAGGATCATTAGGATCCCCACAAAGAGGATCATCCTCATCCTATTGGAGAGATTCCATTGATAGGGAACTTTAACGAAAAACTTCCAGTATTGTTCACTTTAACATAAAATCATATTTTTACACTAAAAAGTCAATCATGATACTATTCATTTTACCCTTTATTTTGTCCTTATCGTTAAAACTCAAAGCTTTCAAACTTTTTTCATTAGTCTTCATTTTTTTAATATTTGTCAATGGAAAACCGAATTGTTGGTGATTCCATTTTTCAATATTTGTCAAGGAAATTTATTGCGAATAATATATTGTTGCATGTCATTAATGATCAAGACTTCTTAACATGACTTTGGAAGATAGGATAGTCAATTTGGAGATTTTAACACTTGGCCACAAATCTTGGAGCTCTACAAATCAACACTTCTTGACGTGACTTTAGAAGACAGGATAGTCAATTTGGAGTTTTTAACACTTGGCCGCATATCTTGGAGCTCTCCAAACCATTGATCTTCATTTTTAATGGACTGTACTGTATGTTTCAGAACATGATGTGGTTATCCATCAAAGATCAGATGGAACAGGTCAACTTTATTGGTTTATATATTTATATTTGTACAATTGATATTGAGATGGATATTAATTACTTGAGTGACAATCTGCTAATCAACCTTTCTTTGGACAAATGTTTACTTATATGAGCTCAGAGTACCTACAAAATAGATAAAACCAAACACAATTAAATATTTGCAACTGCACTAGATCAACAATACTATTTTAGAGGCAAGCATGAGAGCGACTATTATCCAACTATTATGCGAATGTTAAAGGTAGAAGTTTTTTTATCTAAAAAAAAATTGTTCATTAAATCCTGTATTTGAAGATTCGTCCGTGTAGAAGAATCGTATCAAACAAATAAGACTATAGTGGATGGCGCTTCTCTCCTACTTGACGTTAACAAGAATATGTATACTTCCTAGAGACATATGTAGTTGGAGGAGGTTTCCCCATGGTTGGGGCCTCAACTCCAAGTCGAAGTATTGTCTCTTCGTTGCTTTCCCTTGAGTTAATGAGGTACCGAGATATTTCTTTTCTAATGAGAAAAGAACTTGCAGTTTGAAAAAATCAACATAGACCAAAACCAAAGCACAAGTTCCACACATAGACCAGTATCCACTCTACCGGTCGAATTAAAACGTAATTACTATCGATGGTTCTTTCCTTGCAAGTTGCAAAAACAAGACAACGATGATTGGTTGATATCTGATGTGGACAGCCACATTATTTGAAAAATTTGCAAAACTCAAGGAAAGGAAGGAGAAAGACGAGGAATACGACAATCATAATTTAATTAACTAGTTTTTCTTAATTATTAGTTTGTTAAATAATGAACTAAATTTAAAAATCTGATTAATTCAAATGATGTGGTTATCCACACCAAATGCCACCTAAGGTGGTATGAAAATGTGGTACAAAAATATGGTATAAATAGCATTTCTAAAACCAAAAAAAAATGGTATGAAAATGTGTTGCATCATCAAGCCTTGTGTTCTTGTATGGTGCTGCTCATTTTTCTAACTTCTGATTTCACGCAATTTCAAAAGTTGAAGATGACTTCAAAAATCAACTTATGAATCAATTAGTCAAGAGCATCTCTTCTTACGCATGTAGAAGAAATGCGATGCACTTGTCCCTGTTACACCTGTCTCTATCACTTTTTAGAAATTATATTGCGGAATAATTTTATATTGATGCCAATCTATAAAGGGTAATGCTAGAGAGACTAAATTTGGAAACTAAATTTGCAATCTAAATGACGTGTCTCCAATAGGAATAAGCACGTTTATCAACGTTTAAGTAATAAAACAACCATCAGTTTCCATGTCCTTTAGTTTTCAAAACTTTATCTACAAATTTAGTCTCCATAGCATTACTCATCTATAAATAGTTGTGTCACTTTGTACTTCCATAGATAGCTAAGAGTGCAAAAATTCAAAAGATTATTGTTATGGAGTTACTTGGTATCACTACAAGAAAACACCTTTTTAGACGAAACCATTTCGTCAGGTAAAAGTAAGTTTTCAGCGCTTAAGCTTTTACCCGAAATTTAAAATATTTGACTATGAAATGCAAGTTGGGAGTTCGGGATCTTCACTCTCTAACTTGAGAGGGAGTGTTAGTTAATTAGGTTCATTGAACAATTAGGCTCATTAAATCTTCTACATGGGTTCATTGACGTTTCTGCATTAGGCTCATTGTATAAAGGAGTAAATGGTGTGTATTTATAATTAATCCATATATTTTTATTTACTATATATATATATATATATATTGTACATTTGAGAATGAATGAAAAGTAAAATTGAGCCAAATATGTTTTTCTACTATTTTCTTATGGTTGGAGAAAATTTTCATTATGACAGGAACACAAGTTGTACACCACGTGTTTTAATAGTAGTGGTGTGGAATTTTATTTTTTAAGTTATTAACTTTTTAGCACACGTATCTCACCATTTATATAGTGACACATGGTGTATCACCCCGTATACCGATCATACTGAAAAATCTCTCCTATGGTTGAGGCCTCAACTTCAAGTCGAAGTATTTCCCCTCTTCCTTACTTTCTCTTGAGTTAATGAGATATTCCTTTTCTGATGAGAACAGAACTTGCAGTTTCAAAAATGCAACATAGACTAAATCCAACATGATAAATTTCGCTACACTCGCACTCTTGACATAATATATGTTAGGAGTTTGAAAGTCCTAAAATGAAGAAGAAATTGGGTATCGAATAAAAGTTTCAGGCCTCAAATCCATCCCACTTCAAGCCAGTGCAGGAATTGAAACTGATTAGTCTAATGCTTTAATTTGATGCTACGAGTACGAAACTTTCATCCCCTTTACTATCTGTTGGTAACCTGTAAACGAGTTGAGTTTATTGGGTTTGGGTTATGTTTCACCTGACCCGTTAAGCTAATGAGTCACGCGCACCTAACTCGTTAAGCTAATGAGTCATCCAAACTCAACCTGTTAAGCTCATGAGTCACCCGGTAACATTTGTTTTTTTTTGCTTAATTTTGCATTCCAATACAAATTACACATTTTTGAATCAATATTTCAAGCGTGAAGGTCCAACACATATAGAAGTACCCAAATGCAGAGGTGATAAGTCTTGCAATTAGCCATATAAATATGATAAAACCTTACAAGTAGACCTGGCAATTTCTTACACGACCCGTTAACACGATACGTAAATGACACGAAAATAACGGGTTTCGGGTCAACACAATAACTAATTGGGTCATTATCGGGTCACATGATAATAACCCGTTAATAATGGGTCCTTAACAGGTTTACACGAGAGTGACACGCGGGTAACCTGTTTCGACACGATAAGAAAAAAAGTTATTTTGATGATTTTAATTTTTTAAACTACTAAAAAAAAACTTACTATAAAATACAATAGATATAATGAATATGTATATATTGTTTATTAATTATTATTCTATATAAATTTTAAAATAGAAGTTTTATTTATTTATTTATTTTTATAGTATATTATAGGCAAAGATTGAGATTAAAAATCATAAAACACATTAAAAATAAAAATATCAAGTAATTCAAAAATACCAAACACATTAAATTATAATAATTAATTTACATGTGCAAAAAATATGCAAACGCTCGTAGTCGCATCCTCTACGCTTTGAGGATGGGTATATGATCGTGTGAAATTTTAAAACCATACAAACTCTCATGAATAGTATTTTAAGGGGGTTCAAAATAAACAAAATTCATAATCATTAATGTATAAGTCTGAAAGATGTGAAAGCATAATAAATGTTCCTAATTGCATGCTCAACGCTTAGATGATGGTAATATGGTCGTTTAGATTTTTAAAACCCTCCAAATCTCATGAACAATGTTTTTTATTTGAGTGCAAATTTAATAAAATTAATAATAATTATTGTAGAAGTGTGAAAAATGTAATCACTCGTAATGAAAAACTTTATAACTTTCACGAAGGGGTCAACTCTGAAATTTAGTATGTATATACTAATTTAGTATTATGTTTTACCTTTTTTTTGGTCAAATTATGTTTTTCATTTTCATTTTTATTGATTTAAAATATATTTTTCTTAACGGGTAACGGGTCGGGTCATATTACCCGATAATATTAACAGGTTAATTGTGGGTCAGGTTATATTACCAGTTTACTTTAACGGGTATTACACGACACGACCCGTTAAGCTATCGGGTATGACACGAACACGAGAAACATGACACGAATGCCAGGTCTACTTACAAGAGTGTCAATACAAATATCATAAACCCTTACGGAAGGAACTCATGAGATCAACTACAAATGTGTTACATATATGCAAAAATTAACCTCTTTTTTTTGTTCTTTCTGTTTTTTGCGGAAGAATTTTCAAGCCTAACATGTGAACAAACAACGGGGCAACGTGGAGCGCATGTGGCCATTGGGATATTATGGCGGAACCTTAACTTCTTCAACAGAAACCCATTAAGTGTAGAAGAATCGTGTCAACCAAGTATCGAAGAGTCATATCAACCAAGTAAGACTAGTGGATGGCATTTCTCGCCTATTTGATGTCAACAACAATACCTACACTTCCTAGAGACATATGTAGTTGGGGGAGGTTTCCCCATGGTCAGGGCCTCAACTTCAAGTCGAAGTATTGTCTCTTCCAGGCCCTATGCCGGCTCCCCGTCTCTGAGAAGACAGTCAGAGGAAAATACACTTCAGGTCCAATGCCGGCTCCTTGTCCCTGTGCTAATAGCCAGAGGAAACACGCTCCAGGCCTATGCCAACACCAAACCGTTGCCCGGGACGGACCGGAATCTATCCCTATGTCCCGTAGCGGAAATGACCACTAGGTAAGTACAAAACCATTGAACATTTCTATATTGAAAAACAACTTCATAGTATAAAGTCATTCATCATCTATACTATAAAGAGGTGTTCGAAACCTGTTCTAAATATCATATCGTCATCCATCAGATATTCTACAGGAACACGGGTTATAGGAAAAATAGTAGTAATTCAATCTAGCATCGGTAAGCATGTTATCTCACAAAACGTTTCATAAAACATAATCATCAAATCATGCTTTTCATGTATGCATTTCTACTATTAAAACATGCATTTTTAGAAGGGGTCCACTCACAGATACTTAGCCACCGAAGAGCCACGCAAACTTGCAACCACGGAAACATCACAAATATTGCCCCTTACACGACGTCTAACTCGCTGTGGTTTGACCGGAAAATGCCTCAAAAGCCTCTGAGGTTGCCGGAAACTTGCACGCCGGCCAACTCACCGTGGTTTGGCCAGAAATTGCCTCGAAAGGGGGGTGCTCGCTGGAAAACTGGGGAAAGCTCCCCGAGCTGTTTTCACGTCTAACCCTCGTCGGAAATCACGTGCATCGTGACTGTGCACAGTGCTAAGAAGAGAGAGAGTGAGCTCGGAGAGGTGCGGGAAAGAAGGCTGATGATGGCAATGTTGAGGATGGTGGTGCTGTCCACCTCGAGCAGGTGGTGTGATGGAGTGGGTGCTCACGGTGATAAAGAGGGAGAGAGATGAATGAGTTTCTGGAGAGATAGAAGGGAGTGTGCAGAGAAAGAGAGAAGAAAGAAGAAGGGGTCACGAGGGGGGGATAGAATGAGAGAAGTGAGGTGTGTTGGGGTGCTGCCACGTGGCAATTTGAGAGAGTTTAGGAATCCAGATAAAGGGTCCAGATTTACTCAAAATAGGGGACCAAAATGAAGTTTCATTAAAATGTTAGGGAACTTACGAAATTATACATACAATTGGGGGTGAGGTGTAACAAGTATTAAAGTTGGAAATATTGGATTTAATAAATATGGTGATAGAAAAAGAGCAAGAAATATCCAGTTTCATAATTAGGTGTATATAATTCTTTTTCTTGCCTTTTAAACAAGAACTTTTACTTATAATATTATATGTCCAGATAAAGGGAGTTCAGGACCCTTCCAACCATTTCTTTGATTACAGTTAACACTAAAGAAGCAAGGTTAATTAGTGTAGCCAAATTAATCATAGATGAAACTTTGAACGAAAAGCAGTTCAAAATGATTTAAGACACAATGGAAGATATATTAAACAACAAATATACTTTATGTAAGTACAAACGAAAGAGATTCGGGCAAGCTTATAACCTTGCCTGGCAAGGTTCATCTTCTTACAACCACTTCTCTTTGTGTTTTACAGGGGTTGTAATTTTGGAGAATGAGATGTAAATTGGGTTTACTAAAGGGATTAGATACTACAATACTGGGAAAAAGTAGCAGAGCTTCTAAAACTTGACAAAAGATGGCTTTCTATGGTGGATCTATGACTAAAAGAGTAGAGTCTGGGCAAACTAAAGTTTTCTGGTTTCTTGCTTGTCTAAGAGCAAAGTTGGATGTCTTTTGATTGATTGGTTGAGTGTCACTATCCCTTGTGTTCCTTGCTGCTTTTATAGACTCTTTAGCCTTACTGTCTAAGCCTTACCTTTTGGTGATGGCCTCCGGAACATGGTGAGTCACCATTTATTTACCTATCCATCCCTTCGAAAAGTAATTTTTGCTGGGGGTGAGCTGCCCTTATGAGTGTCACTTCTCACATAAGCTTGTTGCCTATTCCTTGGCAAAAATGATTTTCAATTCTTCCTGGGCTGTCGATTTGTTCGAGCCTAATCCTCCCCTTGCTTTTTGTGTTCTTGGGCCTCCACTCTCACTAAGCCCAGCATTAAATGTCCACTCAAATAGTGCCCCTTTTAATTATTGTTAAGTCTGCTAATCAAGACATTGATAATGATTAAAATTAACTGCTTGCCGAAACTGGGTATTAGCACCACTTAATTAGCCGTTTCAAACAAATCTTTGCACTAACCCACGATTTCCAAAGTTAACTACTTGCCCGTTAAATAACTTCCATTTCACTTTTCTCGGCCACCTCAGTCAGCAAACTTGACTCCCTGAGCTCCCAAATCTCTTACATTCTCAGCCTTCTCTTACCTCAATTTCCAGTCACTATTTCACTCATTTCTCTTGAATTCAACAATGACTCCCAAATCGCGCCCTGCATGCGAGTTTGGAGAAGGGATTGTCACTCTGCGCCGTCGGCTCAACGACCTTCATTGCCCTCAGGTTAACGGCCTTCATTGCCCTTAGGCTGGCCTCAACCTGTCCATTTTCTTCGAGAAAGAAAGAGCTTCTCTCAACAGCTCTTCTATTCTGGAACACAGGGACTAATACCTTTAATTTCAGAGTGGGCCCCCTGACTCCCACCATTCTGGATATGGCTCAGGTCTTTGGTTTGAGGCCATCGGGCAAGTGTGTAGACATTACATATTATTGGTCTTCACCCTCATGCCCTGCTCCTGAAGCTTTAGAGGCTTCTCAGTCGATCACTAGCTTGGTGTATAACCTCACTACCTTCAAGAGCTATGCGACTTCTTTCGCGTGCTTCATTCCTTTTGCCAAGAAGATGTTCAACCAGCCTTCTCCCACCTCTGATCTAGCTTAGGAGCACATGTACTTTCTCCTCTATTGGTTGAATAAACATGTGTTCCCAAACAAATCTAAAAGAGTGAAGTTGGAATGGATCCCTTTGGTGGAGGCGCTGCATTCTTTTGATAATGTTGCCATCAGTCATTTTCTGGCACATCTCTATCATCTTCTTTATGAGATGACAAGGGAGCAGCCATTCAAGACTAATGTCAACGGAGCTACCTGGATGGTGAAGCTCTCGCTTCAATGGTACTTCCCGGAGTTTCGGGCTGCCAACCTAGAGTTTCCAGATGGAGTAGCTTCCGCTCGAATTCTGGCAGAGGCTCCCACCACCAATCACTTTACCTTATCTTGCCTTTATTTCTTTAGAATTTGTAGGACTCGGACTGATCTGGAGTGAGGTGCTTCAGTACTCAAGATATACCCTTAGTTCTCGGACAACCTCTTCTAGGATTCATTTGGGGAGGATCCCAACAGCTTCTGCAAGGAGAAATTCATTAGCTTCATCTAGTAGAGGGATTTGACTTAGGAAGTACGGAGCGACCGAGTGGGCTGTGAAAGTAGGATGAAGGTTTACCACCCCAACTTCTGTGGTAGACAGCTGGGTTTAGACAAGCAATCTCAGTCCTTTTCTTTGATTCTGTCTAGTGTGGAACTTCCTATCACCTTCATTCTCCTTCAGATGTTATATTTTGGGCAAGCAGGCGCAGCTTAGAGGTAATGAGCAAGATAGCTCACAAGCTCGTGACCCTCAATTTTAAGTGCACGTCTCTGTTCACCTTTTGGTGAAAGGCCAAGTGGTCAGGGAAGTATGATGAAGATGTCAGAGAAGCCCATGATAGGATATTCGAGCAGGTTTTCTTCAAGTCCATTCCCAAGAAAAAAAGAATTTGAGAGCGGAAAGGAGGATATCAATCAGAAAAACCAGGTTCTGCTGATAGATAACCTATATTGCAACCCTTTCCTTTGCTTCATATTTTCAGAGCTCGTGATTGCTTAACTTTTTCTTTGATCTTGTAGCCCAAGGCAATCCTGATGAAGTGCATGTCAGGCTAGATGAAGAGGTTGTTGATGCTTTGGTTCTTCATGAGGCTGCTGTAGAGGCAGCTAGGCAAGAAACGAGCTCTAGCCATGTCCCTGAGGATGTTGGGGTCATCTCTAAGATGTTCGGTGAATCAGAGACAAAAGTTGGGCCCAGAGAAGAGACCAGGGCTCATTGTCGGGCAAGATCTACTGTTGTAGAATCTTCTGACTCTGAACTCGAGGAAAGGCCCCGAGCTAGACTTGATCTCTCTGCTCCAAGAACCACTCATACCAAGAAGAGAACCAGGTCTCAGACCTCTTATGCTTCTAGATCTTTTTCTGCCCTTCAACCTGAAGTGGGTAGTAAAAAACAGAAGTCTGCTAGTAAGTAATTCAAACTTGATTTTTCTTTATTTAGTTTCACCTTCTAAGTTTTGAGCTAATCTTATCATTTCTTGTAACTAAGACCTATTATCAGCAAGAAGCTTGATCCTTCCCCTCAGAAGATGCAGATAGGTGTAGAAGGGCAGCAAAGTGACAAATAGGTCATTGCCAAGATTCTGGAGGAGTTGAAGGTAACCTTTTTTGAACTTTGAGTATTATATGAAGTTCACCCCTCTTGTACTTAGCTAGTTTTTGTTGCTTTCCAAAACATGCTTCCATACTTGAAGGGACTTCTTAAACCGAGCCTTCTTCACCTCCAGCCTGACCTATGCATCTTTATTCTCCTCGGGCTAAGCGTTCGGAGGTAAAATTCTTCTTCTCAAAACCTGTCAATCTTGTATTTCTAATTTTTAGATGTTGAAGGATACACCTCCCTGAAAGTGGAGGAACATGCACGAACGAATCTCTCCCTCAACATCTCATGAGATTAAATCCGGATTACACCCAAAACCTGAAGTTCTTATGTGAAATCTCATCCCCATAATTTCACCATTTATTTCGTGTTTCGTAATTTAAGTTCGTATTTTGCGATTACATTATCTTTATTAGTTAATTTTAATTCCACTAATTATAACTTTAGTAATTGATTAGTTGTCGAGTTGGAAGTTTCATAATCAATCTTTATCTTTCGTTGATATTTCGAAGTTACAACTAGTGTTTTTAAATAGATCTTGAATCCACGAACGCATAGGCGAAAGCCGTTTGCGAGTCCGAATTATAACGGTATAGTTACGAACGTTTGAAGTTGTGAACTATAGATTGTGGGAAGCATGGGTTAAAGGTTAAGTTAGTAAAGAAAAAAAAATAGAAAAGTGGGGACCTATCAGATTTTTAAAGGGTATGAAAGGAACCATTTGGAAAAGAAAAGGGAAGGGCCACTTTCTTCCTCCCTATTTCGTGAAATCGTGAGGTCCACCAGCCAAATTCAAACAGGCCAATTTCAGGCCAATTCCTCCATTTCACAGTTGATTTTCCTATCTCCTTCACCTGCAACTTGCTCAACTATCTTCTTCCTTCCATCTGCACCAAATAAAATCAAGGATTTTAAGGTCTAATTTGGGTAGAACTCCATCGAAGAACCCAGGGGTTTTCGACGACGAATTGTCGTTCCGAAGAGTATCACCGTTAACCATCACCCTTGATCAACTTCCCTTGGACCCAGGAACAAGACCCAAATGGTGGTTGGGGCGTTGAAACACCAAGGGAGCCGAATTGAAGAACAGCTACCTTAGGGTTTGTTGGGTGCGAGCCAATTTGAGGGCCTTCCCGACCAAATTGGACTCAGCCACAGGTATAAAGTTTACTCTACTTGTTGAAATCTTTATTCCTATAAAATTTGAGAATTTTTGGAGAAAATCAAATTTTCCGGTGTGTGACATTCGATTTATGATAATGCTATTGATTGTATATATTATCGATAAGGTCTGCCACTTGATTATTCTAACAATTGACGATCTTATCACTGAATTGAAACCAAAATTTAGTATGCTATTGCAGATATTGTTTAAGGACCTTAGGGACTTATAAGTGAAAATCTAGTGATTGGATTTTAGGAAGCAAATGACGTAAGATCATGGACCCTACATTAGAACGACGGTTTGATTCCTCATTAAATGTGGTTGTGGGAGACATATGAGAATTTTTGAGTATGTGAATTATCGAAGGAAATCTAAATGTGGACTTGTGCTTTGTTAGGCGGTGATAGAACGTGATGCCTTGATTATCGTGCTAGGGTACATTAGCACGGACTCTAGGTGAGTGACTTTAATATATGTGATATTGGTAATTTCCAGGTTGTCATAATTATGACCATGTGTGGATAGGAATTGGTTTTATGAATATGTTCTATTGAATTGTTATTCCAATACTTCGACATCAATTTATGTTTATGAAATGGGGTGTGGCATGTATATTGGAAATGTGGTTTGATTTGTATGATTGGCATGTTGAGATTAATGTGAGTACTAGTAATGGACCGTTAACCATTATGATGGGGATTTGTTGCTTCGATATTGTTTCACCTTCTGCTTCGGTGATTGGTTCTAAATTTAGTAATTGTGCCTAATCTCCCTTTGTTGAGTTTTTGTAAATTAAGTAGTCTGTGCTTGTCTCTTTTCTTTGAGCCGTCGTACATTCTGGTTGTTGGTCTTTTGCGATTCCGTTGAGTGATGGTCCGGAATTGTATCCACTCGGATTCCGTTGAGAGATGGTCCGGAATCCTTTTTATTCCGTGATTCCGTTGAGTGATGTCCAGAATCGTATATAATTTGGGTTTCATTTAGTTATTGTTATGTATTGTGCTTAGCAATTCCGTTGAGTGAGGGTCCGGAATCGTATCCACTTGGATTTCGTTGAGTGATTGTCCGGAATCCCTCATATTTCGCGATTCCGTTGAGTGAAGGTCCGGGATCATACTCACCTTGGGATTTATTGAATTTGAATTGAGATGGCTTCAAAGGTGTAGGCTTCGGCCAAACTGTGTCGCTCTAACTTTACTTTTCATTGTGTTGTATGAGAAGATGGTTGTGAGATGTTGTGATTGGTTTCAGAAGAACCATTGGATGTCTGGGTGACTCCTTCGGGGTTTACAAAAGTTGGTTTTGATTTCTTATGAATGATTTATATTCAAGATATGTAACTGTGTTTGATGGTTGGCATTAGCCTTATTCTCACATACTTGATATTATTGTCACTCTCATAAGTTTCGCAACTTATCTAGGTTGTTGTTGGACTGGTGCACCATGTCGATGGTGTAGGCACTGATCGTACAAGTGACAGGTTTGAGTAGACTCCGAGAAGTTTGTAGGTGGGGGTAGCAGTGAAGTTATCAGAGACTTTGAGCGTTAGGTTACCCTTGATTCACTCTTGTACTTTATCTTTTGGGACTTTCTTTTGAGCACCTCATACTTGTTCTTAGTAAAGCAAAGATTATGCTTCTTTTTGGGATGTAAATATTTGTAAATATTTTATGGAGAATTTAGCCACCTGCACATTATTTTGGGTTATCAGTTAAAGTATTTCATTCCGTAACTTATACCGTATTCAACAAACGTTATTTTCCTTGTCACGTGTCGATTCTCGACGTATGTTGGGATCGGGACGTGACATCTTAATCCAGTATACTAGTTTGGATGACATATGGAATTGGAATGAGATTATCATGGATGATGTTTCAGTTATATGGTAGCTACAGACATAAAAGAAAAGTGACGATATCGAATTGCGTTCTGTTGATTACTAACAACGTAGAACTGATTGGTCAATTAGAAATAAACAATCCACGTCGAATGAGATGAATGAAATAGTGCGATAAAAAGCTACCTTATGGGATCATGATACGAAATATACATGGAAGTTTCTGAAGAACTTACATGTATTGATTCAAATAGTTCTAGACCACAGAACACCCTCTGGGTTTAGATGAGGCTTTCACTTTACGGATGTAGAGCAATTTGGGCAAATGCGGTATACCCGTCTTAATGAATAATTGATCAGTTAGGGATAATGTCATTGCGTGTACATAATCCAAAATTGTTAGAGTTGCAGAAAACTGACTCGCACCTAAAGTCGGACTTTGAGATGAATAATCTTGGGAAAACTCTACACTACCTTGACCAGAAGTTTCGAGTATAGTTCTAATGATATTACGGAGGTTATGGAGCATAAGGTTCCATATCAAGACATTCGGCGCCATATTTGAGTGCAATTAGCGTTTATTGTACTTAGCTCATAGCACTAGATGGGACATCTCAAGTGCTAATAATCATTTGACATAAAGCAGCACTGCCTACACGCCATCACCAAATTGGTGTTATCGACATTTTTCCGTTAATACAGATTTGGGGTTACTCTATTCCTATGCATCTCAGAATAGATCACACCTCATTGATCTTCAGAATGAGGCATACCTTGTGGGATTCACTGAGTCAGACTCTCTATCTGATCTGCACAAGGTGCATTCCTAAATGTTTATGTCTTTACTGTTAAGGAACACTGCAAAATCTTGGAGGTCAACCAGATAGACCTTAGTTTCAAAATCTTCGAGTTGTTTCAAAACTCACCGTATCTCACGTGAGATATGGTCGAGAACTCTTGTTGAGCATATTTAAAGTCACTACGATTTTCATCCATCGTTGAGTCTTAACAATGATCCATGAAGAGAACGCCATATGTATCGACCAGATCATAAGGCATCCTAAAAGTCAACACCAAGAATATTGTGTCTACATAAGCATAAGCATCAGAAGATTGAAGTCAAGTAATCCGACCTAGACAACCTTGTCGACATCTATACGATGTCACTGCTGAAGTCTTCGTTGCAGAAGCTTGTTTGAGGAATTGGATGCGTAACTTTCTCATTCGCAATGCTTGTAGTTTCATTTGGAAGTTTTGTCAAACTTATGGGGAGTATTCAGAAGTATACTTACTTGACCTTAATGTACTCTTTTTTCCTACTCTTAGTAGCATTTTTGCCACTAGATTTTTTTATCTGACTAGGTTTTGATCAGGCACCCATCCTGGGTTTGTCATACCCTTGTGTACGTTCTACTTGCGTCATGAACATGTATAATTTTTACTTAATGCAACTTCTCACTTGTCTCCTTTGACTACGAGTTTTTGTCCCACCTTGAGTTTTGCTATAGTGATGTTTTGTGAGTTCTACCACCTATGCACTCTTCCGTTTGTTTTGAGACTCGCATTCGCTACTTGTGCCGACTAGACGAGATGACTTCATCAACTACTTCTATATTTTCCATGAACATTTGATGCGCCATCTAATTTAGTATT